>NW_026873207.1:0-14042 GCF_032173495.1 Musca vetustissima | reverse complement strand
ATTGTCTAAACATATAAAGAATTAGTCTCTAAATTAATTATACTTTGCACTACTTATGCATTTTCTGTAATATTTATGCAACTTAATATAAAAATAAAACAGCTGATCCAAAAATGGCTTAATTTGAAAAATCTTACCGCATAAAATTATTTCAGTAAACTCCAGTAAGTTTGTTGTTGTTGAACTGTCAAACTTGCTCTTTCACTTGACTCTCTTTTATTGGATTTGTGGGTAAACAGACAACATTTGGTAAGAATTGTTACCAAATATCGAGTAAACAGACTCAGCTATTATTATACACAGCTATATTTCAAATAATCATATACACACTACTAATTCAATGATCAACAAAAATGTTCAACTATGTACCAAACCTGTTAGATAATCACACTCGACCGACCCGTAACAAAGAAGAAACAAAAGAAAAACTCAATAAGGCAAGCGACGACTGAATAACGATACGCTAGTGGCTGACCGTCAGCGTACGTATGTCAACCAACGTAAATATGTAAATATAATTATGTATTGTAACAACCAACGTCCGTCAACCAGCGTATATAGATAAATATAATTGTGTATGGTTGACCAGCGAAAAAAGAAATTAACGAAAATATTTTGTTTGTTGTTTGGTTATTTTTTTTCTTGTTATTCTAATAGAATGCAAACGAATGCTAGAGTGAGTGGGGGAGTTACAAGTTATTGTTATTTATTTTATAATAATTTATTTCATTTAATTATTGATGATAATTTAAATTAATAAAACGAATTGTATTTTAAAAACTTTACTCATTTTTTAGAACAAGTTGGAAATTTTTAACATATTTTTTTCTCTTTTTCACTGATCACTTTTTGTGCGTCCGTGACTAATATACGACAGACGCAGCCGTTGTATTTGTTGTTGCAAATAGAATATACCGTCGAACTTGTTTATGATTTATATTTTGGTTATTATTATCATTGTACACTGCACTGACTTACCTGTTTTGTTGGAAAAAAAGATAATGATGATGTATTTAGGGATGATGATGTATGCGTACAAATAGAGAAATAAAACCACGGACGTTTTTAAAACGCCAAAGAGGATTAAATCCATAGATTTTTCTAAAGAAAACAGCATCTATTTCCTCCTTGTTCGTTTCTACAATTGTTCCATATTTTTTCAAGTCCACTAAGATGGAACTTCAAATAATATGCATTTAACTCATGTCAAAGTTCAAGAAAATCAACGAAATGTTTCAAGAAATCTAACAAAACCAAATCTATTTTTTTACGCAAAAACCCTCTCACACTCTCTCTACAATATAAAATGTGTAATAATTGTTAGAGTGATGTGTGTGTGGGCTGTTTTTTCTGGGAAGAGAAAAAAGATCTAATTAATCCGCTGGGTATAGACCAATGTTTAGAATCAATGCGAGGGAAATATAAAATGGGGAGAAAAAACAATCAATACATGAAGTATTGCGGCGGTATTGGCAACTACATATTCCAAAATGTTATCAATACAACTAAATTAGATTACTTCACAAAAAAGGTAAATTAGACAATTACTACAGGACAATTTCTTTATTTCCATGAATAAATCACTTGACCAGTCGAATATAAATCAGTTCTTAGAAGTAGAATGGTAATAAAATCGACAATCCTACCAATATATAGACATTTGAAAGATTGCCCATATGTTCGTCATCGGTACGGAAATATTCCTATACTATATAATTTATTATTTATATAATTAATATAGGTCCACGTCTTGATATAGGCCCCCATATACCTCAATATCTAGTTCAACCATTTTTATCATTTTTAAATAATTTTTTGTTAATAATTAATCGTTGGGTATTAATTAAAACAATTTGTCAATGTAAGTGCACGATTATAATATATCTGTACATTATGGTCAACTGAAACATGATTCATGGTGTTTTTATTACCTTTAAGCCACACTTCGAAGAATGTTTTCCTTATAATGGGATTTCTTTTAAAATTGCAATAAATTGAAAAGAGGTAAATAAAGGGAGATGGTAATTTAGGAGTAGCATCCTCGGAGTATGTATTTTAAGTAAGTGTATAAGTGTATAAGTCCGAATGACGGGTATGGCAGTGCATAAAAGTAGGGGCTTATACAAAATGATATTAATGTTAATAATTAGGGGCACCTTCGGCATTTTTGTTTAGAGCTCTATCTCAGTACTTATTCAACAGATATAAAAACCTTATTACTGATTATTGTCCTCTGATGCTTAATTATAAAAACTAGTACCATAGTATAGTAAAATAGTATTAGTAAAACATTTCTACAGATTTGTAACATGTGCCCCTACCCGGCATAGCTTCCGCATTTGATGGGTCACATTCGGCACCATAGTCATAGCCGGGTAATTATCACCGCTATCAGTGTGGTTGAAATTAATTTTCTAGCGGCGGACGTTGACATCTCAAGGCCACACACACCATCAGAAATAGGTTGTTTCTATCTCGTTTTCGTCAATACCAGCACGTTTAGTCTTATATATGTAATTTCGAACCACATTAAAGGATTACTTTTAAAGAAAAACTTAAAAACATTTTAAGGAAATAATAGCTCTGTCTGTTTACTCGATGTTTGGTAACAATTGTTACCAAATGTGTTCTGTTTACCTAAAAATCCATTAAAATAGAGTCAAGTGAGAGAGCATGTTTGACAGTTCAACAACAACAAATTTACTGGAGTTTACTGAAAGAATTGTATGCAGTAAGATTTTGCAAACTTAGCCAATTTCGGATCAGCTGTTTTATGCAGTGTTGCCGTTTGAAAATTTTATTCCCTGAGGTCATTGCTTCAGGGTCAAAATTTTAAAGGGTTGTATATTGATTTCATGCATTAATTGCACATCGTAATATTTTACCAAATCTGTATTAAATCCGAATATGTGGCCTTTAGGGCACAACTCTTTGATAAAAACATATATCTTATATAAAGCGAATGGTAAATAGAATGGAGCAGAATATTCGGACGGGGCTGACCATACAATACCCTACAAAAATACGACTGGACATACATTTTCAGTGAAAGTTTGTCCACATATGAAAATTTTGGTATATCCGACCACATACGTCAAGATAGTTGAGATGAGTTCAAAGTACAAATGATTTTATTTCATATGTTCGTGGAGAAAAAATGTCCATCATAGAATGTTATGTTTTTCGATGCTCAGATCCACTTCCCGTTTAAATTACATGGTGTTCGGATCATACATATGATCTATAGAGCGATTAGAATCCGACATAATAAAGATTTTGGTCAATTTCAACATATTATCCGATCACTACAGAAAACTATAAGTTTCAACCGGTACATTAAATATTTTGTAACGTTTGGTGCGATATTTGATAGTGGGAAAAAGTTGGGCAATAATTTTGGAGCAATTTTTTTTAAATTTCAAAGTTCAATTTCAAGTTCAGTTGTATAAAAATTACTGAAAATGGAAGAAAATTCGTAAGTAATGCAAAGTTTCATTAAATTAGAAACCAATTCATTATATTTTTAGGCAAGTTCCAGAAAGAGGGCAATGCATTGATGCAGGAAGCTTAAATGTTCTCGGGGAACATAACAAATCAATATTTATTTTATTGTTCATTTTATTTTTTTTAATATTAAATGCAATAGAAATAATTGTGTTCGTACTGTGTTTGTTGTTTATGTTGGCGCAAATAAAATGTTTTCTTGAGTCAGCTGTTTTTTGCTAAATCTTATTGAATGTTGTTTGTTGACTTTTTTCAGTATCGCAAAAGAGAGTAAAAACGGCTTATTCTATGATCTAGAACTTAATGAGTAAATGTTACCTAATATTGCACTATCTAGATATGACCGAATGTGTCCCAATTCAAAATGCCGAATTTACCCGAAGGTAGTTTTTATTGTTTTTATACCCTCCACCATAGTGTGGAGGGTATATTAATTTTGTCACTCCGTTTGTAACTCATCAATCAGGGTAAAATTCTAAGACGATCTAGTCATGCCCGTCGGTCCTTTCTTGTAATCACGGTATCTTCTAAAGGAGTTGAGATAAGGTCCTAAATTTTACATAGGGTTGTCTTTTGTCTGCAGGCAGACCAAGTTCGAAGTCCGGTCCACGTTTAGGCATAGCTCCCATATAACTGTATCCCCCCAATTTTCTGTATTTTGGGGTTCTTGTGCGCGTTTTTCAACCGAGTTTGCTGGAATTTGCTGCAATGGGTTCTAATTGGGTACTAAATGTCTCCACAAAAAAATTATAAATATAGGTCCACTTTTTGTGGTAGCCCCCATATAACGGTACCTCCTAATTATCTGTATTTTGGGGTTTTTGGTCGTATTTTTTCGCCGAATTGGTGAAAAAGTTATGATTATAGGTCCATTTTTTCGGATAGCCCCCATACAAGGGTACCCCAATTTTCGGCATTTTTGCGTTCTTGAGCGCATTTCTCAACCGAATTCGCTGCAATTTGTGTTTTGTACACGTGTATGGTAACAAATTGGGTTTGTGTTTTGGGTTTGGTTCTAAGCCTCTTTTGTAATCATTTCACCTGCGGAGGATATCGAGATAAAAAAAATCACGTAAGGTTCGATAATGACAAAATGTGAATTATAACCCGCATTTAGGCCTAGCCCTTGTGTGAGAGGTAACAGAAGGAGTGGACCGATATTCCCCATCTTCGAACTTTAACCACGTTTGGAAAAAATAATAACATGGGCAAAGTTTGGATGAAATCACAATTTTCTGAAACAAGTTTGGTCCCAAGAAACATGGGGTCTAGAACCAATATTTCGATTAGGCACATGCTCACCGTGTCAATGTGTATACGTCCTCATTAGCCATAAGGCTGAGGGTATAATTATCTATTACAAATTTCTGAAATTTGTATTATGGTTTGCATATTTTCATTCCAAATCGGTATATAGTATATGGTGAAGGGTATCCAAAGTTCGGCCCGGCCGAACTTTACACATTTTCACTTGTTTTGTTTTAAAAAATTTTCGGGTTCGTCCCACTGTGTCTATAATATATTCGTCTTTGTGATTCTGTCTCATTTACGAAATTCACTCGATCTCAAATGTGAATTCAATAGCGCATACGTCAAATATAATCAACTGGATTTGTTAAAAGGATCAACGTGACATATATGCTACGGAATTGACGTTTGAGATCGAGTAGTCTAAATGCACTCTTCGTTTTTTAGATTCTTATTGTTAGTTTAGTTGTACTAGTTTTTTGTTACGCTCAATGTTTATCAACCAATGAGCATAGCCATTACCCATCATTAGGAAAAGTTTTGTTAGTTTTTCTATGTCGGTTAATATATTTTCCTGATTATAATTTCTTAATGTGTCTGTTTTATTATTAGGTTTTCTAAGTTAGATTCACAAGTTCACATATCTGATTTTAATACAGATTGAATATGGTGGTTGTTGTAATTTGTTTTGAAAATTCAATGAGTGTTTTTTATCGAAGTCTTTTTGAACTTGGTAATATTTCCAGTTTTGCGACCAGAAAAAAGAAATGTAATTGTTGATATTTGAATTATTTTTAGTCTTATATAACTATGTTTATTGATGACGTGTCGCAATAACTTTCTGAGTCGATTTATGTATGTCCGTCCGTCCATGTATTTTTGTGAGCAAAGTACAGGTCGCATATATAATCCGATTTGTATGAATAGTACAATAGTGCACCAAAGTCTCTATATATTCTTTGATTTTCACTAAAGTTAGCACTGCAAACTAAATTAAGTCTAGAATGATGAGTGTTAAGTTCCGAAAAAATCGGTTCAGATTTAGATATAGTCAATATATATTTTCCTCCGATTTAATGTAAATGGTGCACCAACTCCTAATGTTTGACACGAAATTTTGCACAACGTACCATATATATGTTATATATGTGTATGTTCCTTCGAGGGAACATTAACATGAAATTGCTAGGATATATAAGTACAATATACATAAAGTGGTGAAGGATATCATATAGTCGGTCCAGTCCGACTTTACTACATTCCTTACTGGTTTATATTAAAATAGTTATCTAATTTGTTCCGCATTTTTGGTTTGGTTCTAAGACTCTGTTGTAAGCATTTCACCTGCGGAGGATATCGAGATAAAAAACATGAACGTAAGGTTCGATAATGACAAAATGTGAATTATAACCCGCATTTAGGCCTAGCCCTTGTGTGAGAGGTAACAGAAGGAGTGGACCGATATTCCCCATCTTCGAACTTTAACCACGTTTGGAAAAAATAATAACATGGGCAAAGTTTGGATGAAATCACAATTTTCTGAAACAAGTTTGGTCCCAAGAAACATGGGGTCTAGAACCAATATTTCGATTAGGCACATGCTCACCGTGTCAATGTGTATACGTCCTCATTAGCCATAAGGCTGAGGGTATAATTATCTATTACAAATTTCTGAAATTTGTATTATGGTTTGCATATTTTCATTCCAAATCAGTATATAGTATATGGTGAAGGGTATCCAAAGTTCGGCCCGGCCGAACTTTACACATTTTCACTTGTTTTGTTTTAAAAAATTTTCGGGTTCGTCCCACTGTGTCTATAATATATTCGTCTTTGTGATTCTGTCTCATTTACGAAATTCACTCGATCTCAAATGTGAATTCAATAGCGCATACGTCAAATATAATCAACTGGATTTGTTAAAAGGATCAACGTGACATATATGCTACGGAATTGACGTTTGAGATCGAGTAGTCTAAATGCACTCTTCGTTTTTTAGATTCTTATTGTTAGTTTAGTTGTACTAGTTTTTTGTTACGCTCAATGTTTATCAACCAATTAGCCATTACCCATCATTAGGAAAAGTTTTGTTAGTTTTTCTATGTCGGTTAATATATTTTCCTGATTATAATTTCTTAATGTGTCTGTTTCATTATTAGGTTTTCTAAGTTAGATTCACAAGTTCACATATCTGATTTTAATACAGATTGAATATGGTGGTTGTTGTAATTTGTTTTGAAAATTCAATGAGTGTTTTTTATCGAAGTCTTTTTGAACTTGGTAATATTTCCAGTTTTGCGACCAGAAAAAAGAAATGTAATTGTTGATATTATTTGAATTATTTTTAGTCTTATATAACTATGTTTATTGATGACGTGTCGCAATTTGTTGTTGGTTTCTATTGTGTTGTAGATCAGTTTAATATTGTTGTTGATTCCGGCGAAGTCGCTGTTATAATTATGTGATTTTTCGACCTTTCGATTCTTAAGCAATTAGTGATAAACGAGAATATTTCGAAATAATATGAATTTTATATTCAGGATAATGCCTTTGTGGAGGCACAATATATAATTTATACTTTCGGATAAAATCCTTTCTTATAAAATCATATCCTTAGGATAACAAGTTGTTTCTAATACCGAGTTTTTTCTTACATGGAATTTTTGGATATTAGAAAGTTGCTTCTTATAAGCGCACATGCGCACATAAGAAATCTGTTTGTGATATGAATATATTATCTTAACATAAAATGTTTAAGTAAATATAAGAAAAACATTTTATAGTTTGACTAAAAATTGGTGTTTATTTTTCCATACATATAATAAATTGGTCAAAAATCTTAAATACTCTGTTATATGACACGTTTTTAAATAACTTCGTCAGCTTGGGTGTATGACAAATATTTTTTTTATCAGTATTTTTCTTATTTCTCTTCTTATTATATGAATAAATTTTTACACTGACAAGACGGACAAAGGCTCGAAGTTTTTGAAATCTTTTTTATATACGACTTTTTCGTATATGAGATGTGCTTATATCCGATGTCAACTGCACATAGTTTTATTTCATTAGGTAACATAATATCAGGTTTTGAATTCAATATATTCTTCCCGAACTACAGTTTTAAAAAGATAATACTGCTCCACAATGTTCCAGGCGATCCAATGATATTGAACCTTTCCCCCATATTCATTTATAGAGGCAACTGAAAAACGTCAGTTTTAAGTGGTAGCGTAACAATATACACTCACAGTCCCTCACAATTACGATCCGACGGTGATAATATTCTTCATTTAGGAGTCTTCTCAAGATTATGAATCGCAACTTTGTTTTGTTTAAATTGTCTTCCTCGGTTACATCAATAGTGATGGCAAATACAGAGTTTTGAGCAAGAAATGCTCCAGACAAATTCGGACGACAACCATCTAGTAGAATTTGGGGAAAAAGATCTGCCCCCATTAGCAGATTGGCGGGACTAGAATCGAAAAACTAATAACAGTCAAACGATAATGAGAAATTTGCGACATATGACATTCTAATGCCAATGAACGATTGAAGGTACTGCTAATTTGAATTCAACAAGCTTATCTAGATGTGACCGAATGCGAACAACTTACTCCTGATATAACAGCATTTGATCTGAAGTCGTTCTGATATCAAGAAAGACTCAGAAGCGGGATCTATCAGCGCGCAGGTCGGATTGTATCGAATCCGCATTGCTTGTTAATATAGCTTCATCTGCAAGAAAATTTATGTTGGTTATTGTTACTTTATGGTTTTAATTTTTGCACTAGTCACGTGGGGGAAACGGTTTCGGGTTTTAACAATCAAAAAACAATTGCTTGAACTGAAATTTGCAGTGTCATAGTAAACCATTTGGAGCAGTGCGAATTGCCAATATATTGGAATTCAGTATGCGAATTTACGGTGCCTACACAAACATATGTGTGGGTATTTTTATTTACATTGTTTATATGCAACAAAGTGTGGTGTCTCATTGTATAAGTTCGACAACCAAAACAGTGATAACATATGTGTGACGTTTTCCTGAAGCTAATCCTATCATTCACATTATTTTTCAAAAACTCGTGGTAATCAATTATGAAGTGATTGGCTTTGGATAATTTGATTGAGGCTGAGTGAAGTGTAAATTATCGAACTCCTCCAGGAAATTTCTGGGTCATTTAGTAGAACAAATATAAATTCCATTATTTAGCATCGACATCAAAGGTCTCCAAACGTTGAACGTAGCTATTCGCCGTGCGTTGTAGCTTCTGGACAGTCTGACTTGAGTTAGTTGAAACAATTGACAAGTTAAAAAAGTGTCTTAATAAATTTATTGACTTTCATTCTCCTATTATTGTAGCTATCAATGATATTTTTCCAGGCTAAGTAAAATCAATCATTAGTGAGCGGAATATTACTAATAATTTCCCTTCTCCTGCGGTCTACTGGGTCAAGTGGAATAATGTTTCAACTTTGTTTAATTTTGAATTCCTTATGTGGATTACAGAAAATGAGTCCCTAAAAGTAGGTCATTCACTATATCCTCTTTTAAATGCGTCCTGGTGGCATACGAGGTATCGGCGTAAAATCCATTTCCTTGTCTTTCTGTGATCTCTCTGATTGATTTTTTGTTTGTACATTTATCTAGTGTTTCCTCAACCAGTTTTTATCAATGGGTTTTGCATCCTTCTTCGGAACATGGTCTCGACAATCCACATAAGCCCATTTGACCTAGTCCCATGTTGAGTTTAGTTCCATTCGAATGGTTTCCCATGTGTTTATTGTGTCATTTAGCGAATTTGGCACATAATGTTTTGTCCATGTCGATTTATGATTTGATTTGTGTCAAAAAATTAGAAAGTAGTCCAGTGATAAGGACTAAATTCGGCTGAAGGTTAAAATTTTAAATAATTTTTGATAATCAAAAGTTAAAAGAATATTTCCTTCGAAACGAAGAACAAATGAACACACAAACATAACCCTTTGTAATTTTACAAGCTCGACCAAGTTGCGGTATTCTTAGTGAAGATTATTAGGACAAGCCGAACCTCCTCAAATTTCAAAGAGGTAAAGATATTTACAACGGTATCGACCACAATTTCGACAAATGCAACATAGACCTATTTTTTTGTATTATAATTTTTCCAAAACTGAATCTTGAGCTACAACGACAATCCTCCAACAAGATTTTTGGGTACAAATCTGCACATACGAAACCCCGCAATGGATAATATTCGTACAGATTTATTTTAGGAAGTGTGGACATCTACCGAGAAACACCAGATGTGGTGGATGCGACAGTGGGGATGGTATGTGTAGGATTTGGTTAATTACTGGGACTCCGGTTTACCAAAGAAACCGTAGTAGTTGAATTATTTGGGGACATGCCAGTACGATGTAATAGGATGTGGTGTGTTCTACTACAATGAGAGCACCAATATTTACTTCGTCATTTTTTAACCTCGCGCCCCTTTCGCAAACAATTGACGCATGGGCGATGACGCTTAACGACCGAAAATCTGGTAAAAGTCGACATCTTTCTAAACCGAGGGCATTCGAAAAGTTGATGGACGTGTTGCGGACAAAGAATACAATCCAATTTCTTTTGTCGATTTGAAAGTGTTTGACAAATTCGATTTAGTCAAATACATTTGGATCTTCTTCACGTTAAATGGTAATGCCTGCTGACTTCCTCTCATATCATGCAGGCACATTCGAGTTATAATTCTCTCAGTGAGGAAGCTATCTAAATCTTTTCAAAGTACAATAGCTGATTTGTGCCACACAGGAACCCTAAAAATAGGTCCCAATTTTCTGTTGGGATGTCATAGATAGACATTGCTGGCAAACGGGTGTTAATGGTTAATACCCCGTTGGATAAGTTTTAGACCCTAAGTTGATTTATTTTGAGGTACCGGTAGAGCAAAAAGTTATTTCAACTTGATAAATAATATGTGTAAACCGATAAAAAAATTGTCCGAAAAACAAAATTGACAAATAAATTTCAAAGGATGCCGAAAACTTTCAAAATGTTTTCAAAAAAAGTTTGATTAAAAATAAAAAAAAAATAAAAAACGAACAAGTAGGCAAGAAACTATACAAAAATATAAAATTTTTAAGAAAATGTTTTTGATGATGTTTTGGCTAAAGGTCAATGAAAAACTTTTGTTTATGTTTTATTTAGTTTTTTATTTTTCCAATATTTCGATTGTCATCGACAATCATCATCAGGGATAAAGTTTTTTTTAACTTGTCAAGGAAAAGCGTCTACTTAAATTAAACGTCACAGTCAAATTAAATTAAACGTAACACTTAAGAAAAAATTAGCAAAGTTTAAAAAATTTTTAAATTTTCCACTCAATTTAAAAATTACATCAAATAAAATGTTGTTTAAATATAAATATATTACAAAAATATCAAATTATTACATTAACATAATAATACCAACAATTATTATTTTTATAAATTTCGACCAGTGCGGACTGTAGGGTGTAAGGCGTTATTAGGTTGTCTGCTTACTTTTCTAGTAAGATTTACTCAGTAAGTTCTACTTCAGAGAGAAAGCCGATTTTACACTCTTTTGCGATAATACTGAGAAAAGTGAACAGACAACATTTAGTAAGATTCAGCAAATAAACAGCTGATTCAAGAAAACATTTTTATTTGCGCCAAAATAAACAAATAATGGACGAACACAATTATTGAATTGCATTTAATATTAAAAATAAAATGAACAATAAAAGAAAAATTGATTCAGTATGTTCCCCGGGAACATTTAAGCTTCCTGCATCTATATATTGTCCTCTTTCTTGAACATGTCTAAACATATAAAGAATTAGTCTCTAAATTAATTATACTTTGCACTACTTATGCATTTTCTGTAATATTTATGCAACTTAATATAAAATTGAATTTGTGTTTGGTAATAAAACAGCTGATCCAAAAATGGCTTAATTTGAAAAATCTTACCGCATAAAATTATTTCAGTAAACTCCAGTAAGTTTGTTGTTGTTGAACTGTCAAACTTGCTCTTTCACTTGACTCTCTTTTATTGGATTTGTGGGTAAACAGACAACATTTGGTAAGAATTGTTACCAAATATCGAGTAAACAGACTCAGCTATTATTATACACAGCTATATTTCAAATAATCATATACACACTACTAATTCAATGATCAACAAAAATGTTCAACTATGTACCAAACCTGTTAGATAATCACACTCGACCGACCCGTAACAAAGAAGAAACAAAAGAAAAACTCAATAAGGCAAGCGACGACTGAATAACGATACGCTAGTGGCTGACCGTCAGCGTACGTATGTCAACCAACGTAAATATGTAAATATAATTATGTATTGTAACAACCAACGTCCGTCAACCAGCGTATATAGATAAATATAATTGTGTATGGTTGACCAGCGAAAAAAGAAATTAACGAAAATATTTTGTTTGTTGTTTGGTTATTTTTTTTCTTGTTATTCTAATAGAATGCAAACGAATGCTAGAGTGAGTGGGGGAGTTACAAGTTATTGTTATTTATTTTATAATAATTTATTTCATTTAATTATTGATAATAATTTAAATTAATAAAACGAATTGTATTTTAAAAACTTTACTCATTTTTTAGAACAAGTTGGAAATTTTTAACACATTTTTTTCTCTTTTTCACTGATCACTTTTTGTGCGTCCGTGACTAATATACGACAGACGCAGCCGTTGTATTTGTTGTTGCAAATAGAATATACCGTCGAACTTGTTTATGATTTATATTTTGGTTATTATTATCATTGTACACTGCACTGACTTACCTGTTTTGTTGGAAAAAAAGATAATGATGATGTATTTAGGGATGATGATGTATGCGTACAAATAGAGAAATAAAACCACGGACGTTTTTAAAACGCCAAAGAGGATTAAATCCATAGATTTTTCTAAAGAAAACAGCATCTATTTCCTCCTTGTTCGTTTCTACAATTGTTCCATATTTTTTCAAGTCCACTAAGATGGAACTTCAAATAATATGCATTTAACTCATGTCAAAGTTCAAGAAAATCAACGAAATGTTTCAAGAAATCTAACAAAACCAAATATATTTTTTTACGCAAAAACCCTCTCACACTCTCTCTACAATATAAAATGTGTAATAATTGTTAGAGTGATGTGTGTGTGGGCTGTTTTTTTCTGGGAAGAGAAAAAAGATCTAATTAATCCGCTGGGTATAGACCAATGTTTAGAATCAATGCGAGGGAAATATAAAATGGGGAGAAAAAACAATCAATACATGAAGTATTGCGGCGGTATTGGCAACTACATATTCCAAAATGTTATCAATACAACTAAATTAGATTACTTCACAAAAAAGGTAAATTAGACAATTACTACAGGACAATTTCTTTATTTCCATGAATAAATCACTTGACCAGTCGAATATGTTCTTAGAAGTAGAATGGTAATAAAATCGACAATCCTACCAATATATAGACATTTGAAAGATTGCCCATATGTTCGTCATCGGTACGGAAATATTCCTATACTATATAATTTATTATTTATATAATTAATATAGGTCCACGTCTTGATATAGGCCCCCATATACCTCAATATCTAGTTCAACCATTTTTATCATTTTTAAATAATTTTTTGTTAATAATTAATCGTTGGGTATTAATTAAAACAATTTGTCAATGTAAGTGCACGATTATAATATATCTGTACATTATGGTCAACTGAAACATGATTCATGGTGTTTTTATTACCTTTAAGCCACACTTCGAAGAATGTTTTCCTTATAATGGGATTTCTTTTAAAATTGCAATAAATTGAAAAGAGGTAAATAAAGGGAGATGGTAATTTAGGAGTAGCATCCTCGGAGTATGTATTTTAAGTAAGTGTATAAGTCCGAATGACGGGTATGGCAGTGCATAAAAGTAGGGGCTTATACAAAATGATATTAATGTTAATAATTAGGGGCACCTTCGGCATTTTTGTTTAGAGCTCTATCTCAGTACTTATTCAACAGATATAAAAACCTTATTACTGATTATTGTCCTCTGATGCTTAATTATAAAAACTAGTACCATAGTATAGTAAAATAGTATTAGTAAAACATTTCTACAGATTTGTAACATGTGCCCCTACCCGGCATAGCTTCCGCATTTGATGGGTCACATTCGGCACCATAGTCATAGCCGGGTAATTATCACCGCTATCAGTGTGGTTGAAATTAATTTTCTAGCGGCGGACGTTGACATCTCAAGGCCACACACACCATCAGAAATAGGT
>NW_026873206.1:0-14145 GCF_032173495.1 Musca vetustissima | reverse complement strand
AATGTACTGTCAGAATATACACACCATATTCCGAAAAACAAACCTTCGCCTAACGGATTTTCTCGATTTTCATTGCAAGTCTCAGTGACAGTGGGGACTCTGGGTAGAAAACGCCATATTGCGCAAAAACTAAAATGGATGCAGTATGGAGACCCACATCAATTGAAAGGTCTCGAAATGTACTTTCAGAATATATACACCATATACCGAAAAACAAACCTTCGCCTAACGGATTTTCTCGATTTTGGTTACAAGTCTCAGTGACAGTGGGGAAAAAAGTGGGGACTCTGTGTAGAAAACGCCATATTGCGCAAAAACTAAAATGGATGCAGTATTGATACCCACATCAATTGAAAGGTCTCGAAATGTACTTTCAGAATATATACACCATATGCCGAAAAACAAACCTTCGCCTAACGGATTTTCTCGATTTTCCTTGCAAGTCTCAGTGACAGTGGGGACTCTGTGTAGAAAACGCCATATTGCGCAAAAACTAAAATGGATGCAGTATTGATACCCACATCAATTGAAAGGTCTCGAAATGTACTTTCAGAATATATACACCATATGCCGAAAAACAAACTTTCGCCTAACGGATTTTCTCGATTTTCCAGTTGCAAGTCTCAGTGACAGTGGGGACTCTGTGTAGAAAACGCCATATTGCGCAAAAACTAAAATGGATGCAGTATGGAGACCCACATCAATTGAAAGGTCTCAAAATGTACTGTCAGAATATACACACCATATTCCGAAAAACAAACCTTCGCCTAACGGATTTTCTCGATTTTCATTGCAAGTCTCAGTGACAGTGGGGACTCTGTGTAGAAAACGCCATATTGCGCAAAAACTAAAATGGATGCAGTATGGAGACCCACATCAATTGAAAGGTCTCGAAATGTACTTTCAGAATATACACACCATATGCCGAAAAACAAACCTTCGCCTAACGGATTTTCTCGATTTTCCTTGCAAGTCTCAGTGACAGTGGGGACTCTGGGTAGAAAACGCCATATTGCGCAAAAACTAAAATGGACGCAGTATGGAGACCCACATCAATTGAAAGGTCTCTAAATGTACTTTCAGAATATATACACCTTATACCGAAAAAAAACTTTGCTAAACGGATTTTCTCGATTTTCCAGTGACAATGGGGAGTCTGTGTAGAAAACGCCATGTTGTGGAAAAAAAGTGGGGACTCTGTGTAGAAAACGCCATATTGCGCAAAAACTAAAATGGATGCAGTATGGAGACCCACATCAATTGAAAGGTCTCAAAATGTACTGTCAGAATATACACACCATATTCCGAAAAACAAACCTTCGCCTAACGGATTTTCTCGATTTTCATTGCAAGTCTCAGTGACAGTGGGGACTCTGGGTAGAAAACGCCATATTGCGCAAAAACTAAAATGGATGCAGTATGGAGACCCACATCAATTGAAAGGTCTCGAAACGTGCTTTCAGAATATATACCTTATACCGAAGAAAAAACTTTGCTAAACGGATTTTCTCGATTTTCCAGTGACAATGGGGAGTCTGTGTAGAAAACGCCATGTTGTGGAAAAAAGTGGGGACTCTGTGTAGAAAACGCCATATTGCGCAAAAACTAAAATGGATGCAGTATTGATACGCACATCAATTGAAAGGTCTCGAAATGTACTTTCAGAATATACACACCATATGCCGAAAAACAAACCTTCGCCTAACGGATTTTCTCGATTTTGGTTGCAAGTCTCAGTGACAGTGGGGACTCTGTGTAGAAAACGCCATATTGCGCAAAAACTAAAATGGATGCAGTATTGATACCCACATCAATTGAAAGGTCTCGAAATGTACTTTCAGAATATATACACCATATGCCGAAAAACAAACTTTCGCCTAACGGAATTTCTCGATTTTCCAAGTCTCAGTGACAGTGGGGACTCTGTGTAGAAAACGCCATATTGCGCAAAACTAAAATGGATGCAGTATTGATACCCACATCAATTGAAAGGTCTCGAAATGTACTTTCAGAATATATACACCATATGCCGAAAAACAAACTTTCGCCTAACGGATTTTCTCGATTTTCCTAGCAAGTCTCAGTGACAGTGGGGACTCTGTGTAGAAAACGCCATATTGCGCAAAAACTAAAATGGATGCAGTATTGATACCCACATCAATTGAAAGGTCTCGAAATGTACTTTCAGAATATACACACCATATGCCGAAAAACAAACCTTCGCCTAACGGATTTTCTCGATTTTGGTTGCAAGTCTCAGTGACAGTGGGGACTCTGTGTAGAAAACGCCATATTGCGCAAAAACTAAAATGGATGCAGTATGGAGACCCACATCAATTGAAAGGTCTCGATATGTACTTTCAGAATATATACACCTTATACCGAAGAAAAAACTTTGCTAAACGGATTTTCTCGATTTTCCAAGTCTCAGTGACAGTGGGACTCTTGGTAGAAAACGCCATATTGCGCAAAAACTAAAATGGATGCAGTATGGAGACCCACATCAATTGAAAGGTCTCAAAATGTACTGTCAGAATATACACACCATATTCCGAAAAACAAACCTTCGCCTAACGGATTTTCTCGATTTTCCTTGCAAGTCTCAGTGACAGTGGGGACTCTGTGTAGAAAACGCCATATTGCGCAAAAACTAAAATGGATGCAGTATGGAGACCCACATCAATTGAAAGGTCTCAAAATGTACTGTCAGAATATACACACCATATTCCGAAAAACAAACCTTCGCCTAACGGATTTTCTCGATTTTCATTGCAAGTCTCAGTGACAGTGGGGACTCTGTGTAGAAAACGCCATATTGCGCAAAAACTAAAATGGATGCAGTATGGAGACCCACATCAATTGAAAGGTCTCGAAATGTACTTTCAGAATATATACACCTTATACCGAAAAAAAAACGTTTGCTAACGGATTTTCTCGATTTTCCAGTGACAATGGGGAGTCTGTGTAGAAAACGCCATGTTGTGGAAAAAAGTGGGGACTCTGTGTAGAAAACGCCATATTGCGCAAAAACTAAAATGGATGCAGTATTGATACCCACATCAATTGAAAGGTCTCGAAATGTACTTTCAGAATATATACACACTATGCCGAAAAACAAACCTTTCGCCTAACGGATTTTCTCGATTTTCCTTGCAAGTCTCAGTGACAGTGGGGACTCTGTGTAGAAAACGCCATATTGCGCAAAAACTAAAATGGATGCAGTATTGATACCCACATCAATTGAAAGGTCTCGAAATGTACTTTCAGAATATATACACCATATGCCGAAAAACAAACTTTCGCCTAACGGATTTTCTCGATTTTCCAGTGCAAGTCTCAGTGACAGTGGGGACTCTGTGTAGAAAACGCCATATTGCGCAAAAACTAAAATGGATGCAGTATTGATACCCACATCAATTGAAAGGTCTCGAAATGTACTTTCAGAATATATACACCTATGCCGAAAAACAAACTTTCGCCTAACGGATTTTCTCGATTTTCCTTGCAAGTCTCAGTGACAGTGGGGACTCTGTGTAGAAAACGCCATATTGCGCAAAAACTAAAATGGATGCAGTATTGATACCCACATCAATTGAAAGGTCTCGAAATGTACTTTCAGAATATACACACCATATGCCGAAAACAAACCTTCGCCTAACGGATTTTCTCGATTTTGGTTGCAAGTCTCAGTGACAGTGGGGACTCTGTGTAGAAAACGCCATATTGCGCAAAAACTAAAATGGATGCAGTATGGAGACCCACATCAATTGAAAGGTCTCGAAATGTACTTTCAGAATATATACACCCTATGCCGAAAAACAAACTTTCGCCTAACGGATTTTCTCGATTTTCCAGTGCAAGTCTCAGTGACAGTGGGGACTCTGTGTAGAAAACGCCATATTGCGCAAAAACTAAAATGGATGCAGTATGGAGACCCACATCAATTGAAAGGTCTCAATATACACACCATATTCCGAAAAACAAACCTTCGCCTAACGGATTTTCTCGATTTTCATTGCAAGTCTCAGTGACAGTGGGGACCCTGGGTAGAAAACGCCATATTGCGCAAAAACTAAAATGGATGCAGTATGGAGACCCACATCAATTGAAAGGTCTCGAAATGTACTTTCAGAATATACACACCATATTCCGAAAAACAAACCTTCGCCTAACGGATTTTCTCGATTTCCATTGCAAGTCTCAGTGACAGTGGGGACTCTGTGTAGAAAACGCCATATTGCGCAAAAACTAAAATGGATGCAGTATGGAGACCCACATCAATTGAAAGGTCTCGAAATGTACTTTCAGAATATATACACCTTATACCGAAAAAAAACTTTGCTAACGGATTTTCTCGATTTTCCAGTGACAAGGGGAGTCTCGCCATGTGACAAAAGTGGGGACTCTGTGTAGAAAACGCCATATTGCGCAAAAACTAAAATGGATGCAGTATGGAGACCCACATCAATTGAAAGGTCTCAAAATGTACTTTCAGAATATACACACCATATTCCGAAAAACAAACCTTCGCCTAACGGATTTTCTCGATTTTCCTTGCAAGTCTCAGTGACAGTGGGGACTCTGGGTAGAAAACGCCATATTGCGCAAAAACTAAAATGGATGCAGTATGGAGACCCACATCAATTGAAAGGTCTCAAAATGTACTGTCAGAATATACACACCATATTCCGAAAAACAAACCTTCGCCTAACGGATTTTCTCGATTTTCATTGCAAGTCTCAGTGACAGTGGGGACTCTGTGTAGAAAACGCCATATTGCGCAAAAACTAAAATGGATGCAGTATGGAGACCCACATCAATTGAAAGGTCTCGAAAGGTACTTTCAGAATATATACACCTTATACCGAAGAAACGCCATGTTGTGGAAAAAAGTGGGGACTCTGTGTAGAAAACGCCATATTGCGCAAAAACTAAAATGGATGCAGTATTGATACCCACATCAATTGAAAGGTCTCGAAATGTACTTTCAGAATATATACACCATATGCCGAAAAACAAACTTTCGCCTAACGGATTTTCTCGATTTTCCTTGCAAGTCTCAGTGACAGTGGGGACTCTGTGTAGAAAACGCCATATTGCGCAAAAACTAAAATGGATGCAGTATGGAGACCCACATCAATTGAAAGGTCTCGAAATGTACTTTCAGAATATATACACCCTATGCCGAAAAACAAACTTTCGCCTAACGGATTTTCTCGATTTTCCTTGCAAGTCTCAGTGACAGTGGGGACTCTGTGTAGAAAACGCCATATTGCGCAAAAACTAAAATGGATGCAGTATTGATACCCACATCAATTGAAAGGTCTCGAAATGTACTTTCAGAATATACACACCATATGCCGAAAAACAAACCTTCGCCTAACGGATTTTCTCGATTTTCATTGCAAGTTTCAGTGACAGTGGGGACTCTGGGTAGAAAACGCCATATTGCGCAAAAACTAAAATGGATGCAGTATGGATACCCACATCAATTGAAAGGTCTCGAAATGTACTTTCAGAATATATACACCTTATACCGAAGAAAAAACTTTGCTAAACGGATTTTCTCGATTTTCCAGTGACAATGGGGAGTCTGTGTAGAAAACGCCATGTTGTGGAAAAAAGTGGGGACTCTGTGTAGAAAACGCCATATTGCGCAAAAACTAAAATGGATGCAGTATGGAGACCCACATCAATTGAAAGGTCTCAAAATGTACTGTCAGAATATACACACCATATTCCGAAAAACAAACCTTCGCCTAACGGATTTTCTCGATTTTCATTGCAAGTCTCAGTGACAGTGGGGACTCTGGGTAGAAAACGCCATATTGCGCAAAAACTAAAATGGATGCAGTATGGAGACCCACATCAATTGAAAGGTCTCGAAATGTACTTTCAGAATATATACACCTTATACCGAAGAAAAAACTTTGCTAAACGGATTTTCTCGATTTTCCAGTGACAATGGGGAGTCTGTGTAGAAAACGCCATGTTGTGGAAAAAAGTGGGGACTCTGTGTAGAAAACGCCATATTGCGCAAAAACTAAAATGGATGCAGTATTGATACGCACATCAATTGAAAGGTCTCGAAATGTACTTTCAGAATATACACACCATATGCCGGAAAACAAACCTTCGCCTAACGGATTTTCTCGATTTTGGTTGCAAGTCTCAGTGACAGTGGGGACTCTGGGTAGAAAACGCCATATTGCGCAAAAACTAAAATGGATGCAGTATTGATACCCACATCAATTGAAAGGTCTCGAAATGTACTTTCAGAATATATACACCTTATGCCGAAAAACAAACTTTCGCTTAACGGATTTTCTCGATTTTCCAGTGACATTGGGGAGTCTGTGTAGAAAACGCCATGTTGTGTAAAAAAGTGGGGACTCTGTGTAGAAAACGCCATATTGCGCAAAAACTAAAATGGATGCAGTATGGAGACCCATATCAATTGAAAGGTCTCAAAATGTACTGTCAGAATATACACACCATATTCCGAAAAACAAACCTTCGCCTAACGGATTTTCTCGATTTTCATTGCAAGTCTCAGTGACAGTGGGGACTCTGGGTAGAAAACGCCATATTGCGCAAAAACTAAAATGGATGCAGTATGGAGACCCACATCAATTGAAAGGTCTTGAAACGTTCTTTCAGAATATATACACCTTATACACCGAAGAAAAAACTTTGCTAAACGGATTTTCTCGATTTTCCAGTGACAATGGGGAGTCTGTGTAGAAAACGCCATGTTGTGGAAAAAAGTGGGGACTCTGTGTAGAAAACGCCATATTGCGCAAAAACTAAAATGGATGCAGTATTGATACCACATCAATTGAAAGGTCTCGAAATGTACTTTCAGAATATATACACCTATGCCGAAAAACAAACCTTCGCCTAACGGATTTTCTCGATTTTCCTTGCAAGTCTCAGTGACAGTGGGGACTCTGTGTAGAAAACGCCATATTGCGCAAAAACTAAAATGGATGCAGTATTGATACCCACATCAATTGAAAGGTCTAGAAAAGTACTTTCAGAATATATACACCATATGCCGAAAAACAAACTTTCGCCTAACGGATTTTCTCGATTTTCCATTGCAAGTCTCAGTGACAGTGGGGACTCTGTGTAGAAAACGCCATATTGCGCAAAAACTAAAATGGATGCAGTATTGATACCCACATCAATTGAAAGGTCTCGAAATGTACTTTCAGAATATATACACCGTATGCCGAAAAACAAACTTTCGCCTAACGGACTTTCTCGATTTTCCTTGCAAGTCTCAGTGACAGTGGGGACTCTGTGTAGAAAACGCCATATTGCGCAAAAACTAAAATGGATGCAGTATGGAGACCCACATCATTTGAAAGGTCTCAAAATGTACTGTCAGAATATACACACCATATTCCGAAAAACAAACCTTCGCCTAACGGATTTTCTCGATTTTCATTGCAAGTCTCAGTGACAGTGGGGACTCTGGGTAGAAAACGCCATATTGCGCAAAAACTAAAATGGATGCAGTATGGAGACCCACATCAATTGAAAGGTCTCGAAATGTACTTTCAGAATATATACACCTTATACCGAAGAAAAAAACTTTGCTAAACGGATTTTCTCGATTTTCCAGTGACAATGGGGAGTCTGTGTAGAAAACGCCATGTTGTGGAAAAAAGTTGGTTGCAAGTCTCAGTGACAGTGGGGACTCTGGGTAGAAAACGCCATATTGCGCAAAAACTAAAATGGATGCAGTATTGATACCCACATCAATTGAAAGGTCTCGAAATGTACTTTCAGAATATATACACCCTATGCCGAAAAACAAACTTTCGCCTAACGGATTTTCTCGATTTTCCTTGCAAGTCTCAGTGACAGTGGGGACTCTGTGTAGAAAACGCCATATTGCGCAAAAACTAAAATGGATGCAGTATGGAGACCCACATCAATTGAAAGGTCTCAAAATGTACTGTCAGAATATACACACCATATTCCGAAAAACAAACCTTCGCCTAACGGATTTTCTCGATTTTCATTGCAAGTCTCAGTGACAGTGGGGACTCTGTGTAGAAAACGCCATATTGCGCAAAAACTAAAATGGATGCAGTATGGAGACCCACATCAATTGAAAGGTCTCGAAATGTACTTTCAGAATATATACACCTTATACCGAAAAACAAACTTTGCTAACGGATTTTCTCGATTTTCCAGTGACAATGGGGAGTCTGTGTAGAAAACGCCATGTTGTGGAAAAAAGTGGGGACTCTGTGTAGAAAACGCCATATTGCGCAAAAACTAAAATGGATGCAGTATTGATACCCACATCAATTGAAAGGTCTCGAAATGTACTTTCAGAATATACACACCATATGCCGAAAAACAAACCTTCGCCTAACGGATTTTCTCGATTTTCCTTGCAAGTCTCAGTGACAGTGGGGACTCTGGGTAGAAAACGCCATATTGCGCAAAAACTAAAATGGATGCAGTATTGATACCCACATCAATTGAAAGGTCTCGAAATGTACTTTCAGAATATATACACCTTATACCGAAGAAAAAACTTTGCTAAACGGATTTTCTCGATTTTCCAGTGACAATGGGGAGTCTGTGTAGAAAACGCCGTGTTGTGGAAAAAAGTGGGGACTCTGTGTAGAAAACGCCATATTGCGCAAAAACTAAAATGGATGCAGTATGGAGACCCACATCAATTGAAAGGTCTCAAAATGTACTGTCAGAATATACACACCATATTCCGAAAAACAAACCTTCGCCTAACGGATTTTCTCGATTTTCATTGCAAGTCTCAGTGACAGTGGGGACTCTGGGTAGAAAACGCCATATTGCGCAAAAACTAAAATGGATGCAGTATGGAGACCCACATCAATTGAAAGGTCTCGAAATGTACTTTCAGAATATATACACCTTATACCGAAGAAAAAACTTTGCTAAACGGATTTTCTCGATTTTCCAGTGACAATGGGGAGTCTGTGTAGAAAACGCCATGTTGTGGAAAAAAGTGGGGACTCTGTGTAGAAAACGCCATATTGCGCAAAAACTAAAATGGATGCAGTATTGATACCCACATCAATTGAAAGGTCTCGAAATGTACTTTCAGAATATACACACCATATGCCGAAAAACAAACCTTCGCCTAACGGATTTTCTCGATTTTCCTTGCAAGTCTCAGTGACAGTGGGGACTCTGTGTAGAAAACGCCATATTGCGCAAAAACTAAAATGGATGCAGTATTGATACCCACATCAATTGAAAGGTCTCGAAATGTACTTTCAGAATAAATACATCCTATGCCGAAAAACAAACTTTCGCCTAACGGATTTTCTCGATTTTCCAATGTCTCAGTGACAGTGGGGACTCTGTGTAGAAAACGCCATATTGCGCAAAAACTAAAATGGATGCAGTATTGATACCCACATCAATTGAAAGGTCTCAAAAAGTACTTTCAGAATATATACACCATATGCCGAAAAACAAACCTTTGCCTAACGGATTTTCTCGATTTTCCTTGCAAGTCTCAGTGACAGTGGGGACTCTGTGTAGAAAACGCCATATTGCGCAAAAACTAAAATGGATGCAGTATGGAGACCCACATCAATTGAAAGGTCTCGAAATGTACTTTCAGAATATATACACCTTATACCGAAAAACAAACTTTGCCTAACGGACTTTCTCGATTTTCCTTGCAAGTCTCAGTGACAGTGGGGACTCTGTGTAGAAAACGCCATATTGCGCAAAAACTAAAATGGATGCAGTATGGAGACCCACATCAATTGAAAGGTCTCAAAATGTACTTTCAGAATATACACACCATATTCCGAAAAACAAACCTTCGCCTAACGGATTTTCTCGATTTTCATTGCAAGTCTCAGTGACAGTGGGGACTCTGGGTAGAAAACGCCATATTGCGCAAAAACTAAAATGGATGCAGTATGGAGACCCACATCAATTGAAAGGTCTCGAAATGTACTTTCAGAATATATACACCTTATACCGAAAAACAAACTTTCGCCTAACGGATTTTCTCGATTTTGGTTGCAAGTTTCAGTGACAGTGGGGACTCTGGGTAGAAAACGCCATATTGCGCAAAAACTAAAATGGACGCAGTATGGAGACCCACATCAATTGAAAGGTCTCGAAACGTACTTTAAGAATATATACACCTTATACCGAAAAAAAACTTTGCTAAACGGATTTTCTCGATTTTCCAGTGACAATGGGGAGTCTGTGTAGAAAACGCCATGTTGTGGAAAAAAGTGGGGACTCTGTGTAGAAAACGCCATATTGCGCAAAAACTAAAATGGATGCAGTATGGAGACCCACATCAATTGAAAGGTCTCAAAATGTACTGTCAGAATATACACACCATATTCCGAAAAACAAACCTTCGCCTAACGGATTTTCTCGATTTTCATTGCAAGTCTCAGTGACAGTGGGGACTCTGGGTAGAAAACGCCATATTGCGCAAAAACTAAAATGGATGCAGTATGGAGACCCACATCAATTGAAAGGTCTAGAAACGTACTTTCAGAATATATACACCTTCTGCCGAATAAAAAACTTTGGTTAACGGATTTTCTCGATTTTCCAGTGACGCCATGTTGTGGAAAAAAGTGGGGACTCTGTGTAGAAAACGCCATATTGCGCAAAAACTAAAATGGATGCAGTATGGAGACCCACATCAATTGAAAGGTCTCGAAATGTACTTTCAGAATATACACACCATATGCCGAAAAACAAACTTTGCCTAACGGATTTTCTCGATTTTCCTTGCAAGTCTCAGTGACAGTGGGGACTCTGGGTAGAAAACGCCATATTGCGCAAAAACTAAAATGGATGCAGTATTGATACCCACATCAATTGAAAGGTCTCGAAATGTACTTTCAGAATATATACATCCTATGCCGAAAAACAAACTTTCGCCTAACTGACTTTCTCGATTTTCCTTGCAAGTCTCAGTGACAGTGGGGACTCTGTGTAGAAAACGCCATATTGCGCAAAAACTAAAATGGATGCAGTATTGAGACCCACATCAATTGAAAGGTCTCGGAATGTACTTTCAGAATATATACACCTTATACCGAAAAACAAACTTTCGCCTAACGGATTTTCTCGATTTTCCTAGCAAGTCTCAGTGACAGTGGGGACTCTGTGTAGAAAACGCCATATTGCGCAAAAACTAAAATGGATGCAGTATGGAGACCCACATCAATTGAAAGGTCTCAAAATGTACTTTCAGAATATACACACCATATTCCGAAAAACAAACCTTCGCCTAACGGATTTTCTCGATTTTCATTGCAAGTCTCAGTGACAGTGGGGACTCTGGGTAGAAAACGCCATATTGCGCAAAAACTAAAATGGATGCAGTATGGAGACCCACATCAATTGAAAGGTCTCGAAATGTACTTTCAGAATATATACACCATATGCCGAAAAACAAACTTTCGCCTAACGGATTTTCTCGATTTTCCAGTGCAAGTCTCAGTGACAGTGGGGACTCTGTGTAGAAAACGCCATATTGCGCAAAAACTAAAATGGATGCAGTATGATACCCACATCAATTGAAAGGTCTCGAAATGTACTTTCAGAATATATACACCTATGCCGAAAAACAAACTTTCGCCTAACGATTTTCTCGATTTTCCTTGCAAGTCTCAGTGACAGTGGGGACTCTGTGTAGAAAACGCCATATTGCGCAAAAACTAAAATGGATGCAGTATGGAGACCCACATCAATTGAAAGGTCTCAAAATGTACTGTCAGAATATACACACCATATTCCGAAAAACAAACCTTCGCCTAACGGATTTTCTCGATTTTCATTGCAAGTCTCAGTGACAGTGGGGACTCTGGGTAGAAAACGCCATATTGCGCAAAAACTAAAATGGATGCAGTATGGAGACCCACATCAATTGAAAGGTCTCGAAATGTACTTTCAGAATATACACACCATATTCCGAAAAACAAACCTTCGCCTAACGGATTTTCTCGATTTTCCAGTGCAAGTCTCAGTGACAGTGGGGACTCTGTGTAGAAAACGCCATATTGCGCAAAAACTAAAATGGATGCAGTATTGATACCCACATCAATTGAAAGGTCTCGAAATGTACTTTCAGAATATATACACCTTATACCGAAAAAAAAACTTTCGCCTAACGGACTTTCTCGATTTTCCTTTTGACAAGGGGAGTCTCGCCATGTTGACAAAAGTGGGGACTCTGTGTAGAAACAAAAACTAAAATGGATGCAGTATTGATACGCACATCAATTGAAAGGTCTCGAAATGTACTTTCAGAATATATACACACCATATGCCGAAAAACAACCTTCGCCTAACGGATTTTCTCGATTTTCCTTGCAAGTCTCAGTGACAGTGGGGACTCTGTGTAGAAAACGCCATATTGCGCAAAAACTAAAATGGATGCAGTATTGATACCCACATCAATTGAAAGGTCTCGAAATGTACTTTCAGAATATATACACCATATGCCGAAAAACAAACTTTCGCCTAACGGATTTTCTCGATTTTCCTTGCAAGTCTCAGTGACAGTGGGGACTCTGTGTAGAAAACGCCATATTGCGCAAAAACTAAAATGGATGCAGTATTGATACCCACATCAATTGAAAGGTCTCGAAATGTACTTTCAGAATATACACACCATATGCCGAAAAACAAACTTTCGCCTAACGGATTTTGTCGATTTTCCTTGCAAGTCTCAGTGACAGTGGGGACTCTGTGTAGAAAACGCCATATTGCGCAAAAACTAAAATGGATGCAGTATGGAGACCCACATCAATTGAAAGGTCTCGAAATGTACTTTCAGAATATATACACCCTATGCCGAAAAACAAACTTCGCCTAACGGATTTTTTCGATTTTCCTTGCAAGTCTCAGTGACAGTGGGGACTCTGTGTAGAAAACGCCATATTGCGCAAAAACTAAAATGGATGCAGTATTGATACCCACATCAATTGAAAGGTCTCGAAATGTACTTTCAGAATATACACACCATATGCCGAAAAACAAACTTTCGCCAAACTGATTTTATCGATTTTCCGTTCAAGTCTCAGTGACAGTGGGGACTCTGGGTAGAAAACGCCATATTGCGCAAAAACTAAAATGGATGCAGTATTGATACCCACATCAATTGAAAGGTCTCGAAATGTACTTTCAGAATATATACACCATATATACACCAAACAAACCTTCAGAATATACACACCATATTCCGAAAAACAAACCTTCGCCTAACGGATTTTCTCGATTTTCATTGCAAGTCTCAGTGACAGTGGGGACTCTGGGTAGAAAACGCCATATTGCGCAAAAACTAAAATGGATGCAGTATGGAGACCCACATCAATTGAAAGGTCTCAAAATGTACTGGGGACTCTGGGTAGAAAACGCCATATTGCGCAAAAACTAAAATGGATGCAGTATGGAGACCCACATCAATTGAAAGGTCTCGAAATGTACTTTCAGAATATATACACCTTATACCGAAGAAAAAACTTTGCTAAACGGATTTTCTCGATTTTCCAGTGACAATGGGGAGTCTGTGTAGAAAACGCCATGTTGTGGAAAAAAGTGGGACTCTGTGTAGAAAACGCCATATTGCGCAAAAACTAAAATGGATGCAGTATTGATACGCACATCAATTGAAAGGTCTCGAAATGTACTTTCAGAATATATACACGCCGAATATATATATGCCGAAAAACAAACTTTCGCCTAACGCTAAAACGGATGCAGTATTGATACCCACATCAATTGAAAGGTCTCGAAACGTACTTTCAGAATATATACACTTTATACCGAAGAAAAAACTTTCGCCTAACGGATTTTCTCGATTTTCCAGTGACAATGGGGAGTCTGTGTTGAAAACGCCATGTTGTGGAAAAAAGTGGGGACTCTGTGTAGAAAACGCCATATTGCGCAAAAACTAAAATGGATGCAGTATTGATACGCACATCAATTGAAAGGTCTCGAAATGTACTTTCAGAATATATACACCCTATGCCGAAAAACAAACTTTCGCCTAACGGACTTTCTCGATTTTCCTTGCAAGTCTCAGTGACAGTGGGGACTCTGTGTAGAAAACGCCATATTGCGCAAAAACTAAAACGGATGCAG
>NW_026873205.1:0-13972 GCF_032173495.1 Musca vetustissima | reverse complement strand
CACCAGCAAAAGGAAACGAAAAAATGTCCTTTGGAAATTTTAAGAGTGTGTATGGGTGTGTGTTTTGTGTCATATGCATAACTTACAGCAGTAGGGAAATGTTATACATTCATCCTTTTCTAGGAGATCCGTTTACACTTAACTTGTCGTCTTGTTCTTCTTTTTCTCCGGCATCCTAACAAAGGCTGTAACATCCTTCCTTGCCTGGCTGCCTTCATCATCTGGCTTACCATCCGTTTGGGCAGATACCATAAACCAGGCTACAATTATTATTTCCGTTCGTTCGGTTTTTTTTTTCTTGGTCCCGCTTCTTTATGTGAAAAAATTAAACTAAGAAGAAAAACTCCACATCCAAGTGTTCTATTTCTTTTTTTTGCTGGGCAGGCAACAACAATAAAAAACTCTTTTTATTGTTGGGTTATAATTTTCTGTTACAAACCCAAGCATCAACTTTAAGGGCTCTGAAGCAGAAATCCTTCCTTTCGTTTCAACTTCAAGTTGTTGTCGTTCTTGTTTTTTCTTCTTTTTTTGCAGTTCGTTTGGTTCCTTTTCTCTTACAATGTAAAAGACAAACAAACAATGAAAAGAGAATCGCCGAACATGTTGAAGACAAACAAACATTTAAGGACTGCATTACAAATGCATAGGCAAATATACCAAACAAAAAAACGGGCGAGATGAAGAGGGGTCCCAGGAGAGGGTAGAGGAGCAGGATACCCGTTAACGAATTTCAAGCACCATGGCACTGTTTACAGTCAGGATACCGAAGAACTAACCAACCGAACCATCCCCAGCTAGACAGGAAGGAAATGTATACAGACATACTTCACTCACAGCTCACACAAATCTGATAACACTCACACCAATGCACACATATGCAATTACGGGACATTCTTCAAAGGAAGGAGGGTATACACGAAAATTTGGGATAAAATAAAAATAAAATTTATAACCAGTAATGAAAGTAGTAAAGTCGGACGGGGCCGACTATAAGATACTTTGGGTATATTCAACAGACGGAATCCTAACAGACGTCGCATTTTTGAAGGACCATTAACATGAAATTAAACATGTCATTCGGCAACCTATACTAAATTTTGGTCTGATATATCGAAATCTAAAAACCATATTTCGTGCACACCGAAGGATATATAGGGACTTTGGTGCACCATTTACATAAAATCGGTCGAAAATATATATGGGAGCTATATCTAAATCTGAACCGATTTTCACGAAACTTAGCACACATCATTCTATACTTAATTTAGTACGCTATACCAAGATACATGCCAATCAAAAGATTAGCCGGGTCTTTGGTGCACCATTTACCTAAAATCGGACGAAACTATATATGGAAGCTATATCTAAATCTAAACCGATTTTCATGAAATTTAACACACATCTTTCTAGTCTTAATTCAGTACGCTATGCCAAATTTCGTGCAAATCGAAGGATATATAGGGACTTTGGTACACCATTTTCATAAAATCGGACGAAAGTATATATGGGAGCTATATCTAAATCTAAACCGATTTTCACGAAATTTAACACACATCTTTCTAGACTTAATTCGGTACGGTGTGCCAAATTTCGTGCAAATCGAAGGATATATAGGAACTTTGGTGCACCATTTACATAAAATCGGACGAAAATATATATGGGAGCTATATCTAAATCTGAACCGATTTGTACGAAATTTAACACAAATCTTTCTAGACTTAATTCGGTACGGTGTGCCAAATTTCGTGCAAATCGAAGGATATTTAGGGACTTTGGTGCACTATTTATGTAAAATCGGACGAAAATATATATGGGATCTATATCTAAATCTAAACCGATTTTCACGAAATTTAACACACATCTTTCTAAAGTTAATTAAATACGCTATGCCAAATTTCGTGCAAATCGAAGGATATATAGGGACTTTGATGCACCATTTACCTTAAATCGGACGAAAATATATATGGGATCTATATCTAAATCTGAACCGATTTTCACGTAATTTAACGCATATCTTTCTAGACATAATTCAATACGCTATGCCAAATTTCGTGCAAATCGATGGATATAGAGGGATGTTGGTGCACCATTTCCATAAAATCGGACGAACATATATATGGGAGCTATATCTAAATCTGAACCGATTTTTACGAAATTTAACACAAATCTTTCTAGACTGAATTCAGTGCGGTGTGCCGAATTTCGTGCAAATCGAAGGATATAGAGGGACTTTGGTGCACCAGTTACATAAAATCGGACGAAAATATATATATATATATATATATATCTAAATCTGAACCAATTTTTAACGAAATTTAACACACATCGTTCTAGACTTAGTTCATAACGCTATGCCAAATTTCGTGCAAATCGATGGATATATAAGGACTTTGGTGCACTATTTACATAAAATCGGTCGAAAATATATATGGGAGCTATATATCAATCTGAACCGATTTTCACGAAATTTCACACATCTTTCTAGACTTAATTGAGTACGCTATGCCAAATTTCGTGCAAACCGAAGGAACTTTGGTGCACCATTTACATAAAATCGATCGAAAATATATATGGGAGCTATATCCAAATCGGAACCGATTTTCACGAAATTTAACACACATATTTTAGACTTATTTCAGTACGCTATGCCAAATTTCGTGCAAATCAAAGGATATATAGGGACTTTGGTGCACCATTTACATAAAATCGGTCGAAAATATACATGGGAGCTATATCTAAACCTGAACCGATTTTTCCCAATTTCAATAGGGTTTGCCCTTGTGCCAATTAAATTTAACATCTGCATAAATCGACTCAGAAAGTGATTCTTTGGATATTCTCAAAAGGAACCATGTGCCTATCTCGTTTCCTTTTGCCTGTTACAAACATATGCACAAAGACATAATACCCTGTACCACTGTGTGATGGAGGGTATAAAAATCCACGCCTGGAAAAATGTCTAAAAATTTTTTTTTATAAAAATCCGCGCCTCGGAACCACAATGCGTGCATGTTATAAACAATAATTTTCACGTATACCACAAGGCGTGGCTTTTTTAAAAAATTATTTTTCAACTATACCACAAATGGGAAATTATTGAGTACGTACCATTTTAAATATCTGGAGGACAGATCTATACTCTGCTAAAATTTTTGCGAACTGAAGTTTTAGGAGAAACACAGCATCACTCTGTAGTTGAAAAATTGTGTGTACTTACCGATAAGCGTTAGCCAGTATTTGATCTATCCTCCAAAATATTTAAAACATACTTTTGCTCATTAGCCCTTCGTGCTATTAAAATATTAAAACGTATTTTTTCAGGAGAAACACAACTTCACTCGGTACTAAGGATTTATGATCTCTCATTATTTATCTCCATACCATAAAATTAACCACCTCATCACACTTCCCTCTCAAAAACTGTTCCTTCAAAAAAAACCTATCCAACTGTTAAGCCAATTTTAAAGCACTGATTCGTTCTCCTCCTGCTACTTGACTGACACAGTCAAGCCGGCAGACAGTAGCTTTGCAACAAATAAAGACACTGCTTGCTGACTGTTTATGGTTTCTTTGACTTGTTTGGCTGTCTAGAGAAGAACACCCAAGGAGAGAGAAAGAGTGGAAGATATGCCATTCAAGGATATGGCTAACAATTGTTAAATGTATGGCAGGCAGTGTTCTTCATATGGATAATACTTGAAACGACTACAAAAGCAATAGCAACAAAAAAAAGATCAAGCTTCTTAAAAAAAGTGAACAATAACACTATAGCTTTAACTAAAAAGAAAAACAAACGGCAACACAATTGAGTTTTTTCTACTTGTTTTTTAGAAAGACCTTTTCACAGTTCAAACTTGGAAAAAAGAAGAGAAAGATTTTTTTCCAACGAAAAAACTTCGTTATTTATTTTTTGTGCTGTGAATGAAATTCCCCGACTGATTTTGGCTTTCATAAATTTTTGAAGAAAATAAAAATTTGCCACAACACCACAACAACAACAAGGATTAGAATCCAATACCATCCTCAACACAAGCGTGACCCTAAAAATATTTTAACTTCGTTTACTTTATGCGTAAAGGGGTATTATGTGGCAATGGTCGTATTATGGTAAAAATATTTATTTTAAGAATTCATTAAGGCGTGGATTTTTAAAGAAAAAGTTTTTGAACCATTCTAGAAGGCTTTGATTTAAAAAAATTGTTATTGAAGGATACACAAGGTGTGGATTATTTTTTTTCAGTTTTCAACATATTTTAAGAATATTTTTGAAGGTTTCAACATGGCGTGCGTTATTTAAAAATATGTTTTCAAGGCTCCACATTAAGGGATTAAAAAAATACAATTTTCTAGGATTTATAAAAAAAATATTTTTTGAAGGATTTAGCACAGAATGTATCTTTTAAAGATTCTCCATGCCATGGGTTTTTTTAAAAATTATTTTTGAAGGAAGGCATAGGGGTTTTTTAAAAATATAATTATTAAGGATGTATCGAGGCGGATTTCTTGAAGGGTTGACTAAGGCGTCGACTTTTTAAAAAATATTTTTAATGACTCAAAAAGACATAGATTTTTTGAAACTACTCCACAGGACGTGGATTTAAAAAATATTATATTGAAAGCGTGGATTTAAAAATACAATTTTGAGTAATGTACAATATATTTTTTGAAGGCGTGGATAGCGTGAATTTAAAAATAAAAGCAAGGCGTGGATTTTTTTATTTCTTAGCTTTGAAGGATTCGCCAAGGCATATATTTTTTAAAACATCTTTTTAAGGATATAAAAAACGTGGAATTTTCACAAAATAATTTTTAAAGGTTGACTAAGGCGTTGATATTTTCAACGACTCAATAAGACGTAGATTTTTTTTTAATATATTTTAAAGTACTCCGCATGACGCGGATTAAAAAAAGTTGTTTTGAAAGCGTAGATTTCAAAATAGTATTTTAAGTATTCTACAGGAAGTGAATGTTTAAAAAAATATTGTTTGAACGATTCAACAAGGCGCGGTTTAAAAACTAAATATATTTTTTGAAGTGTAATTCGGTATTATCGGATCTAGAATTTCGGACAGGCGAACTTACCGACGTGTTTACTTGGCTAAATAAGAGACTAATGAAGCTATAAGCGGAGAACACTTTGAACCTCAATTTGTTGAATTTGTAAAAGAATATTTTTAGAGGACTATCTGAATTTTAAGCCTGAATATTTAATATATATATATATATTTGACTATCCGAACTATCGGACCTATAAGGCTGGTGCCCTATCGGATCTATAATAGCAGAGTTTTAATGAACTTCCTTAAAGCTCTTTCAAACCTAAACGTAACTTTAAAATAATATTCATGAGGCTTTATTCGACCTTTAGGCGTGGATTTTTTAAAGACATTTCTTGAAGCTCAATTCGACCTATAAGCATGGATTTTTTAAAGAAATTACGTGAAATTCAATCCGACTTTTAAGCGTGGAATTAACTTCAAACATGGATTATAAAAAAAATTTAAAGTTCTATTTGTGGATTTGTTTAATTTTCTTTAAGCCTTATCTAAACTACAAGCGTGGATTTAAAAAAAATCTTGTCAGAACTACAAGCGTGGATTTGTTCAAAGAAATTTCTTGAAGTCTTATCGAAACTACCGTGGATATTTTGGATGATAATTTCAGCTCTAAGTGTAGATCTTTAAAAGAATTCTCTTGAAGCACTATTAAAACTATTTAACTTGGATATTTAAAAAAAGTAATATAGGATAACTAAGAGTGGATTCTTAAAAAAAATATATCTTGAAACCTCAATTGGTCCTATAAGCGTGGATTTTATACAGAATTGGGATTTGTTTATGACTTTTCTAGAAACTCCATCCGACTTTGTGCATATGTTTGTAACAGGTAAAAGTAATCGAGATAAACCCATGGTTCCTTTTGGGAATATGCATAGAATCACTTTCTGAGTCGATTTATGGATGTCCGTCTCTCCATGTTAAATTGTAAACAAAGTACAGGTCGCATTTATGATCCGAATTTTATGAAATTTGGCACAGCTCATTTGTTTGACCCAAGGACGAAAAATTGGGAAAAGTCGGTTCAGATTTAGATATAGCTCCTATATATGTTCGTCCGATTTTCAGTAAATGGTGCACCAAAGCCACAAAATGTGGCCGATTGACACACAATTTTGCACTACGTACTGAAGCTGGTATAATCTACTGTGTGGAAAGTTGGCTGAATTAGATATAGCTCCCATATATATATATATATTCGTCCGATTTTCAGTAAGTGGTGCACCAAAGCCCCAAAATATGGCCGATTGACACAGAATTTTGCATAACGTGTGTCAACTTTTGTTGAAATCGGCTCAGAATCCTATGTAGCTTCAATATATAGTTTCATCCGATTTTATGTTAATGGTGCACCAAAGACCCAAAATAAAGCCGATTAACACACAATTTTACACAAACTACTGATGTTAGTATAAACTAACGTGTGGAAAGTTTCGCTGAAATCGGTGCTGATTTATATATAGCTCCATATATATTTTCGTCCGATATTAAACCAATAATGAACCAAAGACCCAAAATATGGCGGATAGGCACAAATTTTGAATATCATACTGAAATTAGTATAGGCTAACGTGTGGCAAGTTTCGTTGAAATCGGTTCGAGATTGGACATTGCTTCCATATATATATTTTTGTCCGATTTTAAGTAAATGACGCATGAAGAACCCAAAAATATGGCCGCTATGCACAAAACGTACTGAAGTTAGTACAACCTTAATCGTTGAAATCGGTTCAGATTTGGATATAGCTTCGATATATACATTCGCTCGATTTTATGTGAATGGTGCACCAAACTTCTTATGTTTATCAGATTGCGTTTTGTAGAAATACAGACATAGTTGATATATATATATATATATTAGGTTGGGGAAAAAGAAATCCATTATTTTTCTCCGCAGATGGCTGCACTAATAGATTTGTCGTAAAGTATCGATCAGATTTATGCTCGTTGGAAGGGAGACATTTCGTGATCAAAGAAAAAATTCGGTACATTTTACAGTTTTTCTTCGACAAAGGCGAAAATGCAAGCCAAACATCTAAAATTATGAATGGTGTTTATGGTTCCAGTGAATTATATGGTTCCAGTGAATTATATGCAATTTTGGCCGGTCATTGAAAATGTAGATAAAATCGGAGAAATGATCGAAGTTTACCTGCATGTTAGCAGTCGTAACATCACCCAGGAGTTAAAAATCGACGATAAACTGTTTTAAACCAATTACAATTACAATTGTCGTGTTCTACCAGGACAACGCTAGGCCACACACATCTACAGTGACTCGCCAGAAACTTCGTGAGCTTAGTTGGGACAGTCCGGACTGGGCACCAAGCGATTATCATATTTTTCTTGCATTGCAAAAGTTCATTAATGATAAAAAATTGGTATCTAGGGCGGATTGTGAAAATCGACAACTAGATGTTTTTTGCAAGTAGAGAGCAGGACTTCTATGAGAGAGGCATTATGAAGTTACCTTTAAAATCAAATTATACAACAACACTGTTCATATTTAGCCCAAATCGGACATTCCGAAACATGTTAAGGTCTTATAGTTCATACAAAAATGGTTCCTAAGGAAGCTCTGATACAGGATTTTTAAATATTTTCCTTAATAATCTATCTGAGCTCTTTAATGTGTATCATAAATTATTTTTCCTAAAAGTATCTGGAATTTTGAAAGATTTTTCCAGAAAGAATGCCATAGCATACAGTGTGCAAGATATTTTCCTTAGAACTCAATAAGCTCTTCTATATAAAGCACCATTAGTTCCATACTCCACTGTTCCTTACAAATTACTTTCTTACAAGCTGCATTGTTATTCTAGACCTCAAACATACACACATTCACATCTCCGCCAACTTTATGAGAATGTTTAAAAATTCATAGCACCGCATAATTGCAATTTGCGTAATTGTACCACTTGGGAGTTTACGTACTACGTCGTGCTAACCACTAGACGGTTGCTATTTTAACGTAAAGCCAGGCGCAAAAAATGAAAGGATACAAAGGATTTGTTACTGCGATGAACCAAAACGAAGACAACAACACCAACTGCAAACTACTAAAGAAACAAATAAATAGTAGAAGAAAAAAGGTTGATAAAGGGGATAAAAAACAAAATTACTAAAAAAGGATCTATATATAAATGTAGAATAATATTAAATTGATGGAGAAACAAAACACAAACCGGAGCACAAGTTCGAGATCTGGCCCATTACAACTCCTACACCATTGCCTGGTAATATTTTCCTCCAAATGGGATAACCATTTTTTGTGCTTACAAAAAACAAGCTACCCCAGTGGAGTTTTTATGCGACCTCCCCGCACATATTTTTTGTAGAACAAAAATCTCATAAGTAGTGGATAACTTCAGGATACGTGTTGCCACCCTCCTTTCCTCTCCTCCCAACCATTCCATGGGAGTCCCATAAGTCCTTTTTTCTTGTGTTCATGGATCCTTTGCCGTTGTTACAACTTTATAAACAAATGAAAGGATGAATGAATCCATTTTTTGCTCTTTGCTCTTCTTCTACTTCTTTGTTTTACACACAAAAATTACAGCAACAATTTACGATAAGTAGTTGGGTTAGTGGTTAAAGGATATGGCTTGGATCCTAGATGGCTGACTATCCCAGGCAGTCAGGCATCTAGGATGCAAGCTACTAATGTTGCTGTTGCATTCAGCGCAGCTGACTTTATTCGTTGGTCTGGTTAAAAGCAGAGAAATAATTTTATAATTTTTTTCATATTCTCGTTTTTTTCAAACCACCACTACCACTACAAGATAATGCAAATCTATGAGGAGCAACATATTATTTTGTTTATAGTTGTTGTTGCTGCTGCTGCTGCTACTGTTGTTCTGGCATTCTTTTAACCATTATGCTGCTGATTATTGTTATTATTTCCATGGTAATTATAACCTACACCAAACTGTGATAGATGGTATTATGTATGTGGGCATTTGTTTGTAACATACAAAGACAAACGAGTGGAGGATATGAATAGAATCGATTTATGGTCGTCCCTCAAATAAATTATTATGCCAAATAGATGACATTTAGCATTCATTTTAGCCCAAGGGTAGCTCCCATATATTCATCCGATTTTATGTAAATAGTGCACCAAACAGCTAAAATTTGTTCGAATGTCGCACCAATTGCAGCGAAATTTTGCACAGCGAACCGAATTAAGCGCAGAATTATGTGTACTGGGTCTCTTTTAAATCGAATCAGATTTATATAAATCTTCCATATAAATTTACATCTAAATGAAGACCTCATGAAAATTATTTCAAAATTCTATGCATATAAGCTCTGTGACTGAAGAAAATACGGATAGTCCCTAAATAATTGTATTTAAAAAAGCTCTACCTAAAGGTCTGATAATCCCTCAGGAAATCTTTAAACAAACAATATTACAGGTCAAATAGTCCGCAAAAAAGTATTAAAAAATATATTCACGCTTAAAGATTCGAAAGTCTTTCAGTTTTTTTTAATTTACGCATATTGCGAGATTGTCCTTGAAAAATTCTTGAAAAACACGCTTCCTTAGATGAATATTCTTAAGGCGGTATCGGTATAAAATTCCTAAAAAAATACAGTTATTGAATATTAAGATATTTCTTAAAAAGATTCGAAACTTATAAACAATTCTAAAAAACTCAACGCTTAAGGAAATTCTTCTATCAAAATTCAATAGCCGCTCAAGAAAATACTTTGAAAACATCTCTGCTTATAGATTCGATAGCCCCTTAAGAATTTCAATTAAAAAAAACCTCTCTTGAAGGACCTAGAGTCATTTAAGAAAATCTTTAAAAATCCTCACTGACAGCTGCGATAATTCTTCACGATACTTCTTCACGAAAACAGTCTCTGAAGAAAATGCTTTACCAAATCCAGGCTTGAAGATCCGATAGTCCCTTAAGAAAATTCTTTTAAAAATGCACGTTTGTAGATACGATTATCTCACAAAAAAAATTCTTTAAAAAATCCACACAAGATAGTCACACAAGCAAATATATTTAAAAAGGTCTGATAGTTACTAAAGATTTTTTAAATCCACACTTGAAGGTCCGATAGCCCCAGAAGAAATTTAATTAAAAACAATTCCGATAAAAAAATTATTTTAAAATCCACACTTAATTCTCCGATAGTCCCTCAAGAACTTGTGTTAAATCGACTCGTAAAGTTCCAATAGTTTTAAAATGTGGGCTTGAAGGTCCGATAATTCCTCAAGAAAATTCGCTAAACGTTCCGATTGAAGGTCCGTTAGTCCTGCGAGAAATTCTTTTAAAAATCAACGCTTTAAGGTTCAGTAGTCCTATAAGAAAATTCATTTAAAAAGGTCCGATAGTCCCTCAAGATTTTTTTTAATCCACGCTTGAAGGGACTGTAGTCCCATAAAAAAATCATTTAAAAAATCCGATAGTCCTCCAGAAAATTCTTTTAATTTCTTTTAAAAAGAAGAAAATTTTTCTAAAAATCTTCGCTTGAAGTTCCGTTAGTCCATCAAGAAAATTATATTAAAAATCCACACTTGAATCTCCGATAGTCCCGCAAGAAAATTCTTTTAAAAATCCATCCATCAAGAAAATTTGTTAAAAACTCTACGCTTGAAGGTCTGAAAATCCCTCTAGAAAATTATATAAAAAATCCGCGCTTGAAGTTCCGATAGTCCCTTAGGAAAATCCTTTTAAAAATCTACGCTTATAGATGAAACAATCCCTCAGGAGAATGTGCCTCCAAAAAAACTATAAAAAGTCACAATACAATGATTCCTCAAGAAAATGCTTTAAAAATTTACTCTTAAAGAAAATTAAGAAAATCACGCTTAAGCGTACGATGATCCCTCATGATATTTCTTCAAAAAATCCTCACTTATGGACCTCATAGTGCTTCAGAAAATTAGTTTAGAAAACCACGCTTGTAGATCCGACAGGGCTTCAAGAAAAATTTTAAAAAAATTCACGCTTTTAGATCCGATAGAGCTTCTTGAAAATTCTTTGCTTATAAGTTCGATAGGGCTTCAGACAAATTCCTCACTTATAGGTCCGGTTCTACAGTCCTTTAAGTTAATTTTAAAAAATACACACTTGTAGGTCCGAAAGAACATCAAGAAAATTATTTTCCAAATCCACGTTGATAGGTCTTCTAGTTCATCAGGAAAATAAAAAAACTACGTATAGCGTTCAGATAGACATAGGTTCCCTATTTTCCAAGGAAATTTTAAAAAGTACACCCTTATGGGTACTTCAGTCCCCCAATAAAAAACTTATAAATGGTATAAAATCTATCTCTAAAAAATTCTTTCGGTTGAAATGGTTTTTCAAAAAATTCTTTAAATATCCGTACGTATGGCCAAGATGATCCTAGAAGGAAATTCTCAAGAACTCAAATGGTTCTTTAAACATATTTAAAAAAATCCAAGGTTATAGTCAACATTATTAAAAAAAACTCTAAAAATCCACACTTATAGCTCCGATAATTATTTGCAAAATATTCTTTTAAAACCCCACACTTATAGGTCAGACAGTTTCTCAAGAAAATCACTTATGACAATCCCTTAGATTGTCCTTTGAAATTCATTTTTAAAAAATCCACGCTTATAGCTTAGATCCTTTGAAATGTTTCTATAAAAAATCCACGCTTATAGCTTAGATCCTTTGAAATGTTTCTATAAAAAATCCACGCTTTTATGCTAGATAGTCTGTCAGGAAATTTCTTTAAAAATCCATGCCATCCATCCATCCATAGTTCAAGAAAATTCCTTAAAAAATCAACGCTAACAAATCCAACAATCCTTTAGATAAATGCTTTAAAAAATTCATTCTAAAGCATAGGTAGTAAAATATCCTCGCTTATGCCTCAGATAGTTCTTTGACAAATATTCTTTAAAAACTCATGTTTTATAGATCCAATAATCCTTTGAATGTACTTTTTTAAAAATCTACACTTATACCTAAAAAAGTTCTTTGATAATTGTTCTTCCATTGAAAAAACATTTAAAAAATCCAAGCTTATAGCACAAGATATTCCTTTGCAAAATAAAAATAATAATGAAAAATAATTTTCAAAAATCAACGCTAAAAGCAAAGATGGTCCTTCAATAAATTCTTTAATTCATTTGAAAACTACTCTTTAAACATCCAAGCTTATAGCTCGGATAGTCCTTCGACAAATATTATTTAGAAATAATCTTGGAAAAATATACTAAAAACTATGAAACTATGAAAGCCTATTTTTCAGATAATCATTTAAAAAATATTCTTTACAAATGTCACGTCCCTTAAAAATATTCTTTAAAAAATTCACCCTATAAATCAGATAGTCCTCTAAGAAATATTATTAATAAATGCACGATTTCAGCTCAGATAGTCCTTGGGAAAATAATCTTTAAAATATCCTTAAATATTCCGTTGACATTTTTTTAGATCCCTCAAGAAGCTTCCTTTGAAAGTCTAGTATGGAAATATCCTCGAAAAACAAACATGTAGCATACCCATCACTCGGTTATGCCCTCCATTAACCCTTTTAGCATCACTTGACTTAATGTCTTCTATTTCTTCTTTTGCATACATTTACTTCTAGCTAGCATACACTTACACAAACAACATAAATATAATTACAGGAATTATACTTAAAAGGATAATAATGTTACCAAAAGGAAAAAAACTAGAAGAGGAGATTTTCAAACATGGATTGAATAACAAACACGACGAACCCAAGCGAACTGAACTATGGCAACAATGGAGATTGCATTTAAGAGCAAAATAACAACAACAACAATGACGATCTGTATACTCGTCGGATTATATAACACTTATAAGAATAGCAAAAAAATATTCTAGCAATTAATCATACTCCCAAGCATTTGTTGGTATTTATTCCAAAACAACAGCAGCAGCAACAACAACAAGTACACAATATGGTAATTAATTACTTACAGTAAAAATAGTTAGAAGAAGCAGCGGAGAAGAGAAGAAGGAAACCAAAGTATGGTCTAAGGGATCGGATACAAATTATTCTCTACGCAAATGGACATCTGCGTTGCTTTGTGGAGGTCCTTCAAAAGTTTTGTAGCACAAGCACAAAGTTTTGATATACGGATGTCAGACGAAAAATTAGTATAATTTTCTTCAGTACAAATAACTTCCGAACATTAACTTTTATAATTGTCGTTTTTGTTTTTGTTGTTTTTTCCGTATTGGAAGAGGAAGTAGGAAAATATTATAAAAAGTTTATTACATAAATTCTGTAGACTTCTTACCCAAAATAGTTGTTGAAATTGTTGTGTCTCGTTGTCGAACAAAAGGAATTTGCTATTTGTTTTTGTTTTCTTTTTGTATCTGTAAAGAGAGAAGAAAAAAAGGAATTTAGTTATATAATTAAAGAACAAATTGGAAATAATTTAAAGATTTAAATAATTTATTGTTTTAAGGGATATCTCAAATGGAGCGTGGATTTTTAAATAATATCGTTAAAGGTGAATCGCAGCTGTCATCGTGGACTTTTTAAGAGCTATAAGCGGATATTAACACATGTTTTTAAAGTAATATCTCAGGCCAGTCAGAAGTCTTCTGTAAGCAGAATACCCTTCAGAGGCCTATATACGATATAAAACACCTCAGATATCTTCTATGTACAGAAGTGCACTCCGAGGCGTTCCAAATATAGAAATCTCCCCAGAGACTGCATATATATTCAAGATCACATAGAGCGCTTCTATAGATAGAATACCCCCAGAGACACCAAACACATAAACAATACATACAAAAGTCTAGATGGAAATGTCGTGAATCACAATAGTCTCTCAAAAAAGTCCTTAAACATCCACGCTTAAAGGTCCGATAGTCTCAGCTGTAGGTGAAGATTTATTAAAGAAATACGAAGCCCATAAACTTGGGTTTTAATTAATTATC
>NW_026873204.1:0-14232 GCF_032173495.1 Musca vetustissima | reverse complement strand
CATCATTATAGACTTAATTCAGTACCTATGCCAAAATTCGTGCATATTAAAAGATTTCCAGATACTTTGGTGCACCAATTACCTTAAATCGGATGAAAATACATGTGGGAGCTATATCTAAATCTGAACCGATTTTCACGAAACTTTGCACACATCATTCTGGAGTTAATTCAGTATGCTATACCAAAATTCGTGCAAATTAGAAGATTTCCAGGGACTTAAATTGGATGAAAATATATATGGGAGCTATATCTAAGTCTGAAAGGATTTTTAAGAAACTTTACACAAATCATTCTAGACTAAGTTCAGTACGCTATGACATTATTCGTGCAAATCAAAAAATTTTCAGAGATTTTAGTGGACTATTCACCTAAAATCGGGAAAAAGCTATATATGGGAGCTATATCTAAATCTGAACCGATTTTCACGAAACTTAGCACACGTCATTCTAGCCTTAATTCAGTACACTATGACAAATTTCGTCCAAATCGAATGATTTTCGGAGACTTTGATGCACCAATTACTTAAAATCGGATGAAAATGCATATGGGAGCTATATATAAATCTGAACCGATTTTCACGAAACTTTGCACACATCATTATAGACTTAGACGTGATATATATATATATATATATATATATATAGGGTCTTTGGTGCACCAATTACCTAAAATCGGATGAAAATATATATGGGAGCTATATCTAAATCTAAACCGATGGACCCAATTCAGTACTCTATGCCAAAATTCGTACAAATCAATAGATTTCTAGGGACTTTAGTGGACTATTTACCTAAAGTCGGGCGAAACTATATATTGGAGCTATATCTAAATCTGAACCGAAATTCTCAAAACTTTGCACACATCATTCTAAACTTAATTTAGTACGCTTTTATATATATATATATAGGGACTTTGGTATACAATTTACCTTAAATCGGACGAAGATATATATGGGAGCTATATCTAAATCTGAACCGATTTTCCCCAATAGGGTTCGTCCTTGGGCCAAGCAAATGAGCTGTGCCAAATTTCATCCAATTCGGGTCATAAATGCGACCTGTACTATGTTTACAATTTAACACCAACAGACGGTAAGTGGGACGGACATGCATAAATCGACTCAGAAAGTGATTCTATGCATATTCTCAAAAGGAACTATCTCGATTATTTTTGCCTGTTACAAACATAAGCACAATGACATAATACCCTGTACCACAGTGTGATGAAGGGTATTAAAATAAATACTAACATTAAAACCTATACATATCCATGTACACTGTAGTTATACACCCACCCACCCAGCAACAGACGTCATCAAATTTAAATGCTTAAATATTTATTTAAGCAATAAAAAATATTAATAGTCTAAAAACGCAATTGCTTTCGTACAAATCGTAAAAACAAATAAAAGTCATGTAACTTCCTATTACGGAAAATGAATTGTAATGGAACTCACTTTAATCGCACGCAACGTTCAGGGGTCAATGCTAAACAGTAAAGAAATAACCTTATATAGCCGCAGTTATATTTCCTTATGGATTCACCTAAAATTAAGGTGATTAAAAATACGTTTTTGTTTTCCATAGGATGTGTAAAGAGGGTAATACAATATTAGAATTACGAAATGTGTATTGGAGAATATTGTCTCAAAAAGCATTTTAGTACTATTCTATTAAATTTATGTCAGGGCTCCACATATGTCACTGTACTCTTTGAGGGAACTTCGAGGAGACATTAAATTAATAAATTTTACGAATGAATAAATTTGTTGAAAAATTTTTATAAAATATCCCTTATCCAAACCAGGTATGGAATAATCAAAGTATATCCCAGCCACTAAGAATAAAAACCCATATTTTTTTCAAAACTACTACAGAAACTTCTAAATTATTTAGTGTTATATTTATTTATTCTATTATATTAACCTTTATTCCTTTGCAACGACATATATGCATGCGTATATGTGTACATTATTTCTTCATACACAATTGCTTATCTATAACTACATAATACACTTATTTACCAGCACCACATGACTTGCACATAAACACTGTGCCCAGTTCGAGTCGCCGAAAATAGTTAATTGGTTCGGGGTTGACGTGTTATGCGTTATAAATGTCATCGTATAGTGAGTGAATGAGTTAGTGAGTGAGTGGGTCAGTTCATTAACTAAACATGATAATCAAATGCCATAAATCAGTTGGGCTATAATTTAACTACAACCGGCCTTAAGGCGTTCGGAAAAGCTTTTATATATTTAAAATGTGTGTGTGTGTGTGTCTAAATTTTGAGATTATTCATTTTATGGCTTTAGGTGTAATGATGTTGAGAAATTTAGGTGACACATTTAACTGCTTTTTGCCAGAAGGAGTTGAACTAGTTGTACAAAATTCATGATTTTGCCTAATTACAAATAATGTTCGAGGCGGCCACATTAATTGCAATTGCTAAAGGGGCATACATAGCTGCTGCTAAATCTTTAATATAATTAGTTAGTAGAGATGTGAATGATGATGTTATAGCTTTAAGATATAGTTCAATAAAATTAAAATCGCAATTTTAACTATACTATAGGCGGTCTTTTGTATATAGGGAAAAATCCACAAATAATGAATGTGGTTTTTGGATTTAAAAATATTCCCAGAACCGAGGACAACATTTTTCTATGAAACAAGTAACAAAATCCTTATGCCCAAGTCGATTTTTTTTTTAGGAAATACAAGATATCTAAAATCGATTAAGACTGACATGTGGGGACTAAGAAATTGTAAATTTCTTCCAGCAAAGATGGCAATAATGGAACTAAACGGAATAAGAGATATTACCCGACAACGACCGATATTTATAAGTATGCTAGAAAGATTTACCATCCATTTTATCCTGATCAGGAATACATATAATTTATGGAGTCTCCGGAGAATATTTCGTGGTATTACAAGCAGAATGACGAACTTATGACAAACTCCACTATAAGGTGGAGGGTATAAATAAACAAATCCTGAGTAACTGATGATTTATTTTTATATACTGCACCATAAGCTGAAATGTATGTTAAAGTTGTTGTTCCGTTTGCAACACCTCGATATATTCATCTACGAAACCATAAAGTATACATATTCTTGATTAGAATAAAATTCTTATTGTAGAATCTCGCTGTGCACAAATGTTTTTAATAAAATTTTCAAAAATGGTCACCAATATACATGTACTCAATATTCGGTACTTTAAAGTTTTTTGGCAACTTTTTTAAACTAATCCGGGTTCTCAGTGGGTAGACAATTTTCTCACTAAAATGAGCAATTTTGATATACTATATGGGATAGACCCCATATAATTCTATATATTTTGGAGAGTTAGAACACGTGTTTCAACCAAATTGGCTGCAATTTCATATTTTTGATCCCATTGAAGTGAAGATTTGTCAAATCATTTTTAATATAAATGTACCGACCCATTTTCGGTAATTTGAAGGCTATAGGCGCATTTCCCACTGAGGAGGGTATAATTCGTCACAAAGGGATCTTGAAGGCTGAATGCAGTGTTCCGGATAAAAAAAATGTCTCCCTAAGATTTAAAAGTTGTTGTTTTACAAAAAAAAAAAAAAAAACAGTAAGGAAAGTAGTAAAGTCGGACAGGGCCGACTATATGATACCCTTCACCACTTTGGGTATATTCTACATATGTATCCTAACTTATGTAAACTTGTCAGAGACTAATTTTTATTACATCAGTACGTTGTGTAAATCGGCCTAAAGATTCATACTTTTCACGAAGCTTAGCAACATCATTCTAGACTTAACTCAGTACCCTATACCAAAATTCGTGCAAATCGAAAGATATATAGGGTCTTTGGTGCACCAATTACATAAAATCGGACGAAAATATATATGGGAGCTATATCTAAATCTGAACCAATTTTCACGAAACTTAGCACACGCCATTCTAGCCTTAATTCAGTACGCTATGACAAATTTCGTGCAAATCGAATGATATTCAGAGATTTTGGTGCACCAATTACCTAAAATCGGATGAAAATATATATGGGAGCTATATCTAAATCTCAACCGAATGTCACGAAACTTTGCATACATCATTCTAGTATCAATTCAGTACGCTATGTCAAATTTCGTGCAAATCTAATAATTTTCAGGGACTTTGGTGCACCATTTACATATAATCGGGCGAAAATATATATGGGAGCTATATCTAAATCTGAACCGATTTTTAAGAAATTTTACACACATCGTTCTAGACTTGATTCAGTACGCTATGCCAAATTTCGTGCAAATCGAAAAATATTTAGGTACTTTGGTGCACCATTTACCTTAAATCGGACGAAAATATATATGTATATATATATATATTAAATATATTAGCTATATCTAAATCTGAACCGATTTTCAGGAAACTTAATACACATCATTCAAGACCTAACCAATTTCGATATGCCAAATTTCGGGCAAATCAAAAGATATATATAGGGTCTTTGGTACACCGTTTACCTTAAATCGGACGAAGATATATATGGGAGATATATCTAAATCTGAACCGATTTTCAGGAAACTAAACACACATCATTACAGTCCTAATTCATTACGCTATGCCAAATTTCGTGCAAATCGAAAGATATATAGGGACTTTGGTACACCATTTACCTTAAATCGGACGAAAATATATATGGGAGCTATACCTAAATCTGGACCGATTTCCAGGAAACTTAACACACATCATTCTAGACATAATTCATTACGCTATGCCAAATTTCGTGCAAATCTAAATCTGGACCGATTTTTCCCAATTTCAATAGGTTTCGTCCTTGGGCCAAATAAATGGCCTATGCCAAATTTCATCAAAATCGGATCATAAATGCGACCTGTACTTTGTTCACAAAAATACATGGACAGACAGGCGGATGGACGGACATGCATAAATCGGCTCAGAAAATGATTCTATGCATATTCTCAAAAGGAACCATGGGTCTATCTAGATTATTTTTGCCTGTTACAAACATATGCACAAAGACATAATACCCTGTACCACAGTGTTATGAAGGGTATAATAAAGTTTTCAGTCTATTTCATCCCCGAAATATCATCTGATTATCATTGAATTATAAATAATAGATGTCGTCCTTGATCATAATCTGAAATTCCTGCAAATTTTCCTAGCCATCAGCGCTACATTTCCGTTCACTTGTGTAATACTAAGCAATATAAGAATACATAGAGCCCAGTAGAGTTTAAGTATTAATGGGTATCCATTTTTTAGAGACCAACTATTTCTTTTTATATTCTATCAACAAATATAGACGCCAAAATATGAAATTTTTTTCCATTTTCACACAAAAATCTGATTCCATTTGATCCGCTTAATAATGACCGATCTTCACCAGAACATTCACTCTTATTCCATAGTCAGACCCCTCCGTGTACACGTTTTTGATATTGGAATTATAATTGTAGCCTCTAAAGCGACCAGAAAAAGTTTAAAAATAAAGTTCTTTATCCATTTCATCCCCTAAAAACTAAGCGACCGTTATCAAAAACAATAGGTTCTTTTTGACCAGAACCCGTCCTAAATGAACGAATTCGTGACGATTGGTCCATAACCGTAGTCTGTATCGTGTTTACTAAATTCAATCGACAGACGGACGGACATACATACCTAGATCGACTCAGCTAGTTAAGATATTACGATCGGTGTACTAAAAAGTGGGTCTAATACCAATATTTCTCGACGTTACAAACTCTTGGGCTGCACAAAGCTATAATAGCCGTACAACATAGTTATGTAGGGTATAGTGATCAATACAGGTCCATAGCCCCTATATAAGGGTGTAGTGCCATTATCCATGTTTTGATATAGCCTCATAATGGTCGTTGTAATTAGGCGTTTAACAGTTTTTTTGTTTTTGCAAAATAGTCAGGCGTAATCCCAATTTTTTGTTTTTTTTTTTTTTTAATATTTATTAGTGGGAAAAGTATAACATTTTCCACCAAGGGGTAAGGTAGGTAAGATTATAGTCTCAGATCTCGTCACTTATCCTCATCAGTTCCCTTAGTATTTTGTTTTGATATTCTCCCCAAAATTCTATAGCATCTTTACAAACACCGTTTCATACCGATTTGTTACAAGAGATATTTCTCATGTAACAAATTGAAGTACAACTTTTCCCAAAAAAAAAAGAAAAAAAATAATAATAATATAAGTTATTTTCAAATAACTTAAATTTACGTTATTTTGAAGTTCCTACCCACTTTAGTGTCAGTAATTTGGAACATTATTTTTCAGATCATGGAAAACTTACTACCACATTATGAAATAAGATAGTTTCCAATTAAAGGAATTCTTAATGCACACCACGTTGTGAAGGGTATAACATTTTGGTCCCGCCTAAATTTTTTGGTGATATATAGAAATGAAAATTCTACCAGAACTGAGTCAGATATTTTCTGTTGAAAAACATTTATCAGTGAACTGTAGGAAAATGTATCAGTCACTGGGTTTCTATAGAAACCCAGTTTTCAGTTCATTTTTCAATTTTAAAAAAACCTGTCATGTACCTTTGATGGTGACTTATTCCGTCTTTGGTATATGGGTAGTTCTTCTTTATGGACATTTTGTTGTCCATTACTCCCCCGTCCTCCCCGGTTAATCCATGATCTAATTCGTTCCTCTTCCAATTTTATATCCGTTTACCATTTAACAACTTGTATTTAATTTCAATTTAACATCATTTAATTTCTGTTTATTTTATGTTTAGCTCCCTGCAAACGCAAGAAAATAAACAAAAATGGATAAATGAGAAAAAATCTTGAAATCAGGAGCCGAGTAGAAAAACAGAAGAAGAAAAAATCTGACAAATAAGCAAATAAAATGATTTGAAGTTGAAGTAATACATTTTAGTACTCCATGTAGCAGAGGGCCAAGCAATTGACTGAGTGGGCTCAGCGAAAAAAACCGTTCATTGCTTTTTCGCCCTTAATGATATTTTGTCCACCGAGATGTTGTTGCTTTTTTATCGCATAAGGACATTCATTTACAGCAACAGTATTGTGACTGTTTAATTGTGCTTAAATAAATAAATTTTAAATTAAATGTTGTTTTTATTATTGTATTTTTTTTTTCTTAGTATTTTGTAGCGTTTACTTATTGTCGACTTTTGATAACTAAGGGGTGATTTGTGTTGTGTGGGCTGTCTGTGGTGGGGATTCAACAAGAATTTTGTTTGATTCAATTTTCTTTGGGTTTTATTTACAGTTTATTTATACAGGCTATATAATGTCTATCCTTCAGGATATCATGAAGTGTTTGTGTATTTTTGTTATTGTTGTTTGCTGTTTCCTATGGCAGTTGCAAGAATTTATTTTGCCCTAAGGATGACCCCAGTTTTGTGGTAAATTCATGCTAACATTTTCTCTGACCAATGTTTTATGGGAGCTGGAGATAATTACTTTGCAGTTCATTATGGTATTTATAGTATTCTTAGAATTACAGTTGGAAAGGCTCTATAAACATTTTGTGAAAGTTAGACTTAAGAAAATGTTTCTTCTTTTTCTTATCTTTGAAGACTTTCAATAGAAAACTTCTAAAAATATAACAATACTTCTATAGAAGTCTGCATAAAATAAAGAAACTGTTGAATTTATTCAATTACAGAGGATTTTTTCCAAGAAAAATGCAAGCATTTTTCCTATAGAAGACAGGTTGACTGAAAATGGCGCGCAACCTTATGTAAAAAACATAGACACAGAAAATGTTCTGAGAAGAATTTTTTAACTACCAAATTACAGAATGCCAAATTACAGCTTTTACTTAAAAAGGGGAAAAAGAAATCCATTATTTTTCGGCAGATGGCTGTACTGATAAATTTCTCGTAAAGTATCGATCAAACCGTTTCGTAAAATATCGTCGAAAATGTCGACAAAGTCGGAGAAATGATCAAAGTTGACCGCCATGTTAGCAGCCGTAACATCGCCCAGGAGCTAAAACTCGACAAAAAAAACTGTCTTAAACTGTTTACAATTGTTGTGCTACATCAGGACAACGCTAGGCCACACACATCTAAAGTGACTTGCCAGAAACTTTGGAAGCTTGGTTGGGAAGTTTTAATGCATTCGCCATACAGTCCGGACTTGACACCACGCGATTATCATCTTGCATTGCAAAATTTCTTTGATGATAATAAATTGGTATCTAGGGAGGATTAAGAAAATAGACTTCTAGAGTTTTTTTATACCCTTCACCACACTGTGGTACAGGGTATTATTTTTTTTTGTGCATATGTTTGTAACAGGCAAAAATAATCGAGATAGACCCATGGTTGCTTTTGAGAATATGCATAGAATAACTTTCTGAGTCGATTTATGCATGTCCGTCTTTCCGTCCGTCCATGTATTTTTGTTAACAAAGTACAGGTCGCATTAATAACCAGATTTGGATGAAATTTGGCACAGGTCACTTAATTGGCCCAAGGACGAACCCTATTGAAATCGGAGAAAATCGGTCCACGTTTAGGCATAGCTCCCATATAAGGGTACCCCCAATTTTCGGTATTTTGAGGTTATTTAGCACGTTTTTTAACTGAATTCGCTGAAATTTGGTACTTTGAGTTCCTATTGGGTAGCAAATCTCCCTACTAAAAATTATAAATATAGGTCCATTTTTTTCGGAAAGTCCCTATATAAGGGTAGCCCCAATTTTCGGTATTATGGGGTTTTTGATCGCATTTTTGGACCGAATTCCCTGAAATTCGGTACTTTGAGTTCTTATTGGCTGGAAAATTGCCCTACTAAAAATTATAAATATAGGTCACAATTTTCGGTATATTGGGGTTCTTGAGCTCGTTTTACAACTGAATTCTGTGAAATTTTGTACATTGGGTTCTTATTGGGTACCAAATTACTCCACTAAAAATTATAAATATAAGTCCAGTTTTTCTGGTAGTCCCCATATAACGGTACCCCCAATTTTTTGGTATTTTGGGGGTTCTGATCGTATTTTTCGACCGAATTGACTGTAATTTAGTACGTTGAGTTCTTATTAGGTAGCAAATCTCTCCGCTATAAATTATAAATATAGGTCAATTTATTCGGGTAACCCCCATATAAGGGTACCCCCCAATTTTCGGTATTTTGGGGTTCTTGAGCGCGTTTTTCAACCAAATTCTTTGTAATTTGGTTTTTTATACCCTTCACCACACTGTGGTACAGGGTATTATGTCTTTGTGCATATGTTTGTAACAGGCAAAAGGAATCAAGATAGACCTTTGGGTTCTTTTGAGAATATGCATATAATCACTCTTTAAGTCGGTTTATGCATGTCCGTCCGTCTGTCTGTCCATGTTAAATTGTAAACAAAGTACAGGTCGCATTTATTATCCGAAATTGGATGAAATTTGGCATACGTCACTTATTTGACCCAAGGACGAACCCTATTGGAATTGGGAAAAATCGGTTCAGATTTAGATATAGCTCCCATATGTATTTTCGTCCGATTTAAGGTAAATGGTGCACCAAAGTTCTATATATCTTTCGATTTGCACGAAATTTGGCACAGCGTACTTAATTAAGCCTAGAATGGTATGTGCTAAGTTTCATAAAAATCGGTTCAGATTTATATATAGCTCCCATATATATATTTTCGTCCGATTTAAGATAAATGGTGCGCCAAAGTCCCTATATATGTTTCGATTTGCACGAAATTTGGCACAGCGTACTTAATTAAGCTTAGAATGGTGTGTGCTAAGTTTCATAAAAATCCGATCAGATTTAGATATAACTCCCACATATATTTTCGTCCGATTTAAGGAAAATAGTGTACCAAAGTCTCTGTATACCTTTCGATTTCCACGAAATTTGGTACAGCGTACTGAATAAAGTCTAGAATGATGTGTGTTAAGTTTCGTGAAAATCAAAAATGCGACGTCTGTTAAGATTCATCTGTTGAATTTACCCAAAGTGGTGAAGGGTGTCATATAGTCGGCCCCGTCCGACTTTACCATTTTCCTTACTGGTTTTTTTGCAAATAGAAAACATTTCTTCTATGAGAGAAGCATTACGATGTTACGGTTTTATTTGGTTCAAGTCGGACATTCCGAAGCATGTTAAATAAATTCCTACAGTTCATATAAAAATAATGGATTTCTATTTATGTTGATTGTTTTTTTCGCCCCTTTTTTTGTTGATATTCCAGTAATGAGATTCTTTGAGCTTGAGGTCTTTTGATAAATTAGTTTATTTATTCAAATATTTCCCGATATTTCGCAATTATGAAATTGCATCTTCAGGGATAATCTATTTAAGAAACATACATTTAATATTATGGATTTCTTTTTCCCCATAGCAATATATTGTCACTTATGCCTCTTACCATAAAAAAACCTATAAAGAGACTGAACGTTTATATGGAGGCTACACCCATAGATCAATCAATACTTATATTATTTCATAGGAATAGTTATAGTCACTCCGACTAAAAACCGTGTCTGAAATCTTCATAGCACCCAAATTAAGGGGTGCGGTTATATGGGAGCTATTCCAAGACGTAAACCGATATAGACAAATTTTAGAAGGATGCTTAGACATCCCATGTTTACTACCAAGTAAAACCAGTAAGGAAAGAGCATAGTCGGACTGGCCCGACTATATGATACCCTTCACCACTTTGGGTATATTCAACAGATGAATCCTAACATACGGCGCATTTTTAAAAGGACCAGTAAAATGAAATTGGATCCATAAATATGTCATTCTGCAACCGATACTAAATTTTTCATTTGGTGAGATATAGAATTTAGATATAGCTTCTTCTGATCAAATTTCAGGAAACTTAACACACATCATTCTACACTTAATTCATTGCTCTGTGCCAAATTTCGTGCAAATCGAAAGATATATTGGGACTTTGTTGCACAATTTACATTAAATCGGACGAAAGTATATATGGGCTTTATCTAAATCTGAAAACTTAACACACATCATTCTAGACCCAATTCATTACGCTGTGTCGAATTTCGTGCAAATCGAAAGATATATAGCAACATTGTTGCACAATTTAAATAAAATCGGAAGAAAATATATATGGGAGCTATATCTATATTTGAACCGATTTTCAGGAAACTTAACACACATCAATCTATACCTAATTCATTACGCTGTGCCAAATTTCGTGCAAATTGAAAAATATATAGGGACTTTGTCGCACAATTTACATAAAATCGGACAAAAATATATACGGGAGCTATATCTAAATTTGAACCGATTTTCAGGAAACTTAACACACATCATTCTATACCTAATTCATTCCGCTGTGCCAAATTTCCAGCAAAATGAAAGATATATAGGGACTTTGGTGGACCATTTACATTAAATCGGACGAAAATATATATGGGAGCTATATCTAAATCTAAACCGATTTTTCCCAATTTCAATTGGGCCAAATAAGTGACCTATGCCAAATTTCATCCAAATCGGATCATAAATGCGACCTGTACTTTGTTCACAAAAATACATGGACGGACGGACATGCCTGTTACAAACATATCCACAAAGACATAATACCCTGTACCCCTGTGTGGTGAAGGGTATAAATACGGTTAGTTCGGTCGGCCAGATGAGGACTATATGTATACATTATGCTATGAACAGTCAGTCATAAATATTTGGGTAGGCACTTCAACATTCCGAAAAGTAAACGGGACATTTGCATGGAGATTTATAAAAATCCCAACCTTTATAGAATACGAAAGATTTGTTTTATTCATCAGGATTCTGATATGCCGAATTATAGCAATTTCGATGGAAAAAATCGTTTAAAACCCTAATAATGTTTTCAATGTAGCCAATGTCAAAACATCGGCTGATATCGAAAATTGTCTAATTTTTAGTGGAAAATTCGGCTACGACTTGAAAAATACGGGAACCTTTATATGGAGTTCACATAGCCCCCAAAAATGCCCGTATTTTGAACCTATATTTGAAATTTTGGCAAAGATGTCTATGACTTTCAATGCAAAATTACTACCACTTTGGTGGAAAACTTGGACCTACATAGACAATATGTGGTTTACCCTTCATTATCTCTGAATACCTAATTACAGCCACTACAATGGAAAAACTATACTAAAATATTCAAAATACTGAGAACGGAGTACTATCCTTATTTGGAAGCTATATCAAAACATGGACCTATATTGCGAATTTTCTGTAACCTTTTTTATGGGAAAATGCGGTACCGTTATGGGGAGCTGTACCCAGCCGCACACTCATATTGATAATTTTTGGTAGGATGATTTGTGGACACTCCATGAGAACCTGAGGAATCAGAATTTAGCCGTTTTGGTTAAAAAACGAGCCCTAAACCACCAAAATACCGAATATTTGCGATACCATTATATGGGGGGTAATCTGAAACTTGGGCCAATATTGATCATTTTTTGGGAGATTTTTCAATCGCTGACAATCCAAATATCGAATCCTAAAAATGGACGAACATTGTAAAACTTGAAAATATCGAATATTGGGAGGCGCCCTTTATATGGACGCTACTGAAAAGAGTTGACGTCTGTATCGGTATATTTTCAATACTAAATATTTGAAAGCTCGATCTAAACAATGCGAACTCTTTTGTGATTTCAACAGACGGACATGGCTAAATCGACATAAAATTGTATTTTGATCGAGAATAGTTATACCACTTTGCGACAAGATTTTGGGTCGGGGGTGGAAAATTCTTATTCCCAATAGGAAGACCTTAGTGAGTATATGAAACGTCCACACAGAAAAAATCGACATAGGTCAAAGTTCGTTTTTTCGGTGGCGACCCTATTCTACATGGAGAGATGGCTTTATGTAAAAAAGGGTCACTAAAAAAAAAAAAAAATATGACGACATAAATCCGTATGGCGAATTTTTCGTTCTGGGGGTTTTCATATTCACAGTGTATAGAAATCCTCGATTTGTTGGTCATTTTTAAAATCCTTCTCTTCAAAAGTCATTTCCCCACATACATGACAATATCTCCTAATTGAATAAAAAACTCACTAATTGTGTAAATAGTGGGTGCAGAAAAGAAATATGAGATTTAGTTGAAAAAAGTGTATGAAGTGAATTATCTCACCAAATAAATGACTCTATTTGTGTGGATATATTTTATGTGTTGATGTAGAAGGAAGATCTTTATCCGGATGCGGATGTTGTTTAATTTCCTAAAATCATAAATACTGTATTTTTTGTAAAGCAACCAACACACACACATACATATATATTTCTGTAAATAAAGGACAAACGCATTTCGTGTCTTTTTTTCTTTCATTGCTTTTATATTTATCCTGCTCTGCTGCATTGACATTGAAAGTCAACATTAGTTTGGGCATAGAATTTCAGTTTATCTGGGAATTCCCTGAATATAAGAGAGCAATTTTTTTGCTACGCTATAGGTTGGGTGACATCCGAAAATCATAAACAACAATGACAGTTTGTTTTGTTCGTGTTGTTGGGTTTTCTGCAATACGCACATTTCTGTTTGTTGTGGGTGTACAACGACAGCAACAAGGATAATCAATGTGCCCACATACCACCTTACCACCATGCATCGTGAAATGACGCCGACAACAACAACGAGAGAGTTTATACAGGATGACTGAAGTTTTATGCTGGTAAAGCTAACTTCAAAACCCGGAAAACATTTCACAAACACTTTTTGTGGGCAGTGCGTCGTTGACGACGGTTGTTGTTGCTGTTATTGTTTGGGGTTTTTTCTTGCAAAGAAACCAGAAAAATAATCGAAAAACATGATGTTACCCGCTGATATTTGGTTAACTGCTGCCATTTCCATTGCCATGCATTCCGCATTAACATTCTACCTGGGCGCTGACTTTCAGCATGACCAAAAGTTCAGGACAATGATGTGCAAGGATATCAACAGCAACAACAGCAAGAAATAAAAAAGTACATTAATTTCGACTGATCCGAATCATTTACACCCTCCGCATGCGGATTCGAAATACATAAAATCGTTGGAGAATATCGTGCAAATCAAAAGATATATAGAGACTTTGGTGTACCATTTACCAAAAATCGGACGAAATAATATATGTGTGCTGTATCTAAATCTGAACCGATTTTCACGAAACTTAGCACACATAATTCTAGACTGAACTCAGATTTCTAGACTGCCAAATTTCGTGCAAATCGAAAGATATAGCAATACGTAATGGTTGAAGCAGGTT
>NW_026873203.1:0-14244 GCF_032173495.1 Musca vetustissima | reverse complement strand
TATTCCTTGGAAAAATATTCTTTTAAAAATCCACGCTTGAAGTCCTGGTATTCCTTGGAAAAATATTATTTTACAAATCCACGCCTATAGCTGCGATAGTCCTTGGAAAAATATTCTTTTAAAAATCCACACCTATAGCTGTGTTAGCCCTTGGAAAAATATCCTTTTTAAAATCCACGCCTATAGCTGTGATAGTCCTTGGAAAAATATTCTTTTAAAAATCCACGTCTATAGCTGTGGTAGTCCATGGAAAAATATTCCTTTAAAGATCCACGCTTATAGCTCTAATATTCCTTGGAAAAATATTAATTTAAGTTCCTTGATAGTACTTGGAAAATATTCCTTTAAAAATCCACGCTTGTATTTCTGATGGTCCTTGGAAAAAATTCTTCTAAAAATCCAGTTTTATAGCTCAGATAGTCCTTGGAAAAAATTCTTCTAAAAATCCACTTTTATAGCTCAGATAGTCCTCGGAAAAATATTATTTTAAAAATCCAAGCCTATGCTGTGGTAGTCATCGGAACAATATTCTTAAAAAATCCAGGCTCTGGTATTTCTGGGAAATTGTGTCTCTGCTCTGGAGGCATTGGAAAATATTCTATTAAAAATCCCCGCTTATAGCTCTGGTAGTCATTGGGTAAATATTCCTTAACAAATCCATGCTAATAGGTCGAAAGTCCTTTTTTCAAACAGAAAATCAAATCCTTTTAGTTTTTTTGTCTCTAAAAATAATAACATACCTGCGCGTTGAACTAATACAAGGGTAATGCAGGGATATATGTCTAGCTGTTAGAGAGAGAGAGAGAGAGAGAGAGAAAGACATAAACACACATACAACTAGTAAGTACAATTCTTACTTAGGGTAAAGATACTTTGACCACTACCACAAAACAGTTGAGTTAGAATAGACAGCTAAAAATACCAACAAAATGTGTTGTTGCCTTCTAAACTAACCCCCTATAAATACCGAAGCAATTCCCTCAAAGGACATCAGTCAACGTTCAGTTGTTCTAACAAAAACATCGAAAATCATCAACAATCCTTTATAAAAAAATCTATACAAAATGTCTTTCGCACAAAAATCCTTGAAAGTGTTGCAACAAACACCCACAAAAATGTTGAAACTAGTAAAGAAATCCTTGCATCAAGTTGGCTCACAATCAAGACAAACATCCAGCAGCCAGACCATGGTTCAAAGCCGTCCCCATCACAACATGAGCGAAGAAGAGCTACAAAATTATATCAATGAGAAATTGGAACGATAAGTCCAAGGAAAATTGGCAACCACAATCTGATATAAGAAAGAAGAAGAAAATCCCCTTAATGACGCTTTAATTGGTGCCAAGCACTCCGCCCACAACTCTTTGGAATGAGTGTAACTTCCTTTTAAAATAAAACAAAATATGATTCAGATACGTATTCCTGCATCAGTTCCTATTTGACGAATAGTGGCTGTTCTCCAAACTTCAAATCCCGACACTAATTTTGGGCGGACACCATTTGGTTGCTGAGGAGCCCTTTGGAATACGTTGTGATGTGAAAAGTGATTTTATTGAAACAGAAACGAAATGCAATATTTAATTTTAGTTCGAATATATATTTAGAAATCAATGTCTTCCAATTTTTAGTGTTGTATGTTATAATTTAAGATTTTAGTTAAGTCTAGTTTAAGAATAATGTCTTCCACGGTTTGTTTGTTTTGCATCATGTAAATATTTGTAAATAATAAATACAGAAATATATATTTTCTAAAAAAAAAAAAATTCGAAAATGTTTTGATTTAAGGGGACCCCCCCATTCTCGGGGTCAAAATTTCTGTTGACTTAATTCCAATCTACACTAATTCAAGAATGTCCCTGCAAAATTTCAAGTAAAAATCTCAAGAACTCTTGAAGATATAGCCGATTTATTGTGTCAGCATCAAGTGACGGCTGAAGGGCTTCTCAAACTTTAAACGCGTTTTTCTCTAAACATTTTTTTGCGAATGGCGGGCACGATAACTCAGAAACTAATAACCCAATCGATTCCAAATTTTTACATGTTTCTCTGTGAGTGAAAAGCTATCGTATGAACTAGGATAAAGCCAATCGGTGAAGATCTTCCTTATTTTTTAACTTGGTTTTTGGTCAAAAATCGGCGATTTTCGAAAAATATTTTTTCAAAGGTCCGCCATTTTGTTAATTTTAGAGCGAAGTCAATAATCCTAGTTCATACGAGACCCAGACATGTACTCTTTCTAACACCGTTGGAATTTTTTGTACTCTTTCTAACACCGCCATCAAAAATAAGGACTTTTCCTTAATTACAAAAAACAACAACAATTTGTAAACAACAATTTTGTAAATTATTTTTCTTCTCTTTTAAATCTTCAAATATATATGTGCAAAGTTACAAACCTTAACAAGCATTGGTTTACCAGCCCATTGAAAATCTTGAAAAATTAAAATCGAGAATGGGTGGGGTTCCCTTAAGGAAATGACAAATTTCAATGGTATAAATTTGGGCCCACTTTTAAACTTGATGAGCAATACAAATTTTACGGTCTAAATGACAAGACCACCAATATTAAAAGAATATTTTTTCAAAGGGCTATAGCACTACATGCTTAGATTTTTTGAATAATATTTTTCCAGGGACTATTTGGGCTATAGACCTGACTTTTTAACGAACAATTTTCCATTAGCTATCAGATTTTTCAAACAATAAATTTTTCAATAGATTATCATTTTTTAAGGGGAGGATTTTTTTCAAAGAACAATCATGACAATTTTTTATTATTTGAAGGGCTTACAGAACTGTAAGCGTGGCTTTTTAAACAAAAATTGTCCAAGACTCTTACATCTATAGGCGTGGATTTACAGATAATATGTTGCGATGACGGCAGAGCTCTAATCGTGGATATTTTGTTAAAGGCTTTCTGAGCTCTAAAATTGGATTTTTTATATAAATAATTATTTAAATAATATCTGAGCTATGGGCGTTGATTTTTAAAAGAATAGTTTCTTAAAGATATTCATTTCAAGTACAAATCAGGACTACAATAGTGGGTTATAAAAATATTTTTTTCAAAAGACTGTCAGCACTACAAAATTTTGTAGGGAAACGTTTAAAGGACTGTAAGAACTATAAACGTTTATTTTTAAAATAATATTTTTCAAAGGACTATTGGAGCTGCAAGCATGGGTTTTGTAACGAATATTTTTCCAAGGACTGCAGAGCTTAAATATTATTTGTTTAAGGACTATAAGAGTTATAAAATTTAATTCTTTAAAAAGTATTTTCATCATGGACGTAAATGTTTTAAAGAATATTTTTCAAGGTCTGTGTGGCCAACAGGCGTGGATTTTTTAAAGATAATTTTCAAGAACTATCCGCAAAATAGACTTGGATTCCGTGGATTTTTTAAAGATAATATTCAAGGACTTTCCGACAAATAGACTTAAATTCCGTGAATGTTTAAGAATATCTGTGAATTTTTAAGGATTGCCTTTTAGAGAATATGTGTGGATTCGTAGATTTTCTTAAGATAATTTCAATGTCAAAGATTTCTTAATGAATATCCCTGGAGTTTTGAAGACTATTTAAAAAAGTATATTCGTGGGCTATAAGGAAAACTTCTTCAAAGACTATTCACCCCATAAAATTAAGGGTCCAATAAAAAAGTATCCATTTTTAAGGTATATATTTGAAGGACCCACACATTGCGTGGATATCATAAAAAATATTTTTTAAGGACCCACACAAGACGTGGACTTTTTAAAAAGGTATTGTCCTGCATATGAGACTATTCTAAATATTTGAAAATATTATTTTGTCAACGACTTTTCGCCCCTTAGACATAGATGATTATATTTTGAATCTTTGGCTTAAATAAGGATTTTTAATGACTCCCTTGCCTCACAGACTTGGATTAAATTTTTCAGCTATTATTCGTGAATTTTTGGAAATATATGTGAAAATAATTTTTAAAAAATATTTTCTCAAGGAATATGCGTGAAGTAATTTGGAGGACTAATAACAGATTTTATAGGGAATATTTTTCAAGTTATATTCCTGCGTTTTTAAAGCACATTCGTTTTAATTGGTTAAGAATTGTTTTCCAAAGAATATTCGTAGATTTTAAAGGAAAACATTTTTAGGGATTATCCTTGGCTTTTGAGAAAATATTTTTTTTCAAAGACCATCCTTTCGATAAAATTTGATCTCTAAAGAAAATATTTTGAATCCATTCATTTTAAAAGGGTATTAGTAAACTATTATTTACATATAATATATTTGTGAGTTATTATTAAGGGATATTATTGATTTTTAAGGAATATTATTTTTAGGATTTAAAAACAAAATAGTTTGTCGATTTTTAGTGCCTAACCATGAGAGAATATTTATACCCTTCGCCACACTGTGAAATATTATGTCTTTGTGCATATTTTTGTAACAGGCAAAAATAACCGAGATAGACCCATGGTTCCTTTTGAGAATATGCATAGAATCACTTTCTAAGTCGATTTATGCATGTCCGTCCGTCCGGCTGTCCGACTGTCTGTCTGTCCATGTTAAATTGTAAACAAAGTACAGGTCGCATTTATGATCAGAAATGTATGAAATTTGGCACAGCTCATTTGTTTGGCCCAAGGACGAACCTTATTGAAATTGGGAACCGATTATATTTATATATTTATTTAACCGATTTAATGTAAACGGTCCCTATATATCCTTCGATTTGCACGAAAATTGGTACAGCCTAATCATTTAAGTCTAGAATGATGTCTGCCAAGTTTCGTCAAAATCGGTCCAGATTTAGATATAGCTCCCATATATAGTTTAGTCCGATTTCATGTAAATGGTGCCCCAAAGTCCCTATATATCTTTCGATTTGTACGAAATTTGGCACAACGTATTGAATTAAGCCTAGAGTGATGTCTGCCAAGTTTCGAGAAAATCGGTCCAGATTTAGATATAGCTCCCTTTTATTATAGATTTATTTTAAGTAATTGACGCACCAAGGAACCAATAGGCTGAAAGGAACAGAACGTTCTGAAATTAGTATAACCTAACCTGTGACAAGTTTGTTTGAAGTCGCTTAATATTTGGATAGATAGAGAACTCCTCATGTTAGTCAGATTGACATCAAATTTTGCAAAATTGAGCATAGAATTATGTAGTTGCGTTTTGTAGAAGTACAGACATAGCCCAACGGATAACCTATTTATATTTGTTTGAAGTCGATTTACATACTTTATGGATAGATCTAGGTAGATTCACATTTAGATAAATATCACATATTTTTTCATCCAATTTCATGTTAATAGTCCTGTTTAATATACCCATAGTGGTGAAGGGTATCATATAGTCGGCCCAGTCCGACTTTACTACCTTCCTTACTGGTTTTTACACTGCTTTCTTGTATTTTTTAAAGGAACATTGTTTGTTTATAATATTTTTTTAATGATTATTTGTAGGTTCTTGAGGAATATTTTTCAAGGACTAGACTGCATATAGCCCTGTGTCTTTTACCCCATATTTTATTTTACCAACAAAAATTTATTAAATAAATACTACCTTTACATTAGTTTTAAATACTTTTTATTATATTTGTTTTCAAAACATCACAATATCAGATCATAATAATTTTTTTCTTTAATTTTTAAAAAAATATAAATAATTTTTTTGATAAATATCACAGTGAATTTTTGGTGGTTTATTTATTCTCCTTCTAGGAGTCCTGTTTTTTTTTCTAACCATCATCGAGAGGGTTGTTGTCCAGAGAGTATACTCCTGTCATGTCTTCTTAATATTCCAAAAATTCATTGATATAATTCTGCTGTTCCTCCTCGGTTAGTCCATGGAGAGCGTCTTCTGCAGAAATTAAGGATGGTGTATAGTTGCTAAGTAAGTCCTTGGGTTCTTTTTGGACACAGCGCAGCGACTTCATGATGTTCTTCATTAGTCGGGTGGGTCGTCTCATGATTTTTAGCGATTTTTGAGAAAGAGGCATTTTGCGATGAAGTTCGGGAAATGTTGAGAACAGAAATCCAAAGATGTTTGATGATGTGATGTTTAACGTTGAATGATGCTGTAACCAAAAGATGACTAGACATTTATAGAGATTTAAAAATCTTTCGGTGACAAATCTAGTTAGGTAGTTATTTATTAGACAAATAACCTACCTATAGTTAGTTGGCCTCTCTCAACTCCCGTTTCCCGCCTTTTATGGTTTATTAGCTACTCCTTGCAAATTTCGTTTGCCAAAATCCTTGCCTACGCTTGAAGGGACTTTCTTTTGCCTAGCTTGCAGGTAGCAACGACCTGTGGCGTAAATCCCTGCTTTAGTCCTTCTATCTCTTTCTTGCTGCCATAACCTTTTCTTCCTCTAACTAATCTCCTTTACGTATATGTGTAAGTACATGCCACAGACATGGTAAATGAGGGGGGAGGTTTTTAAATCTCGAGCATGATCGATCATGCTCAAATTAAATTTTACTCAAAACAGGTAGATCGGTTCATTGAGTTACCGTGATTTTTCGAAGAACAATGAAGAGGTCGGAGAAATTGTTTCCCAAACCTGTTGATAATTTCCCATAATGCACTTGTCGAATGGAAGCATGATCGAGCATGCTCTATGAAAAGGAAATTCTAGAGCATGGGAAAATGTAAAGTGTATTTAAAACATACAATTAACGTACTTGCTTATTACGATGTATGTATTTTTTGTAACAGAGATTTAGAGGGTAGACGATGGGGTCCTTAGAATTATCTGATAATGCAAATGATTTGTTTTTAAAAGGTCGTGGGAAAATATTTTTTATATACATATGTATGTACATAAGTAAATACAAATACAAAATTCATAGTTGTGAAAAATGTGTCCTCCAAATTTGAGCATGATCGTGCATGCATTTTAGAAATTTTGCCACTTGATGCATACTTCCTTCTATTTCATTGTAATATTTTCCTATCTTAACTGAGTTTGAAAATTTTTCTTTATAAAAACATCACAATGGTATTGTTGTAAGAATTGCAGGTTTTACGTGATTTATTACGCCCTATGACTCAGATGGGTCAGGTGTAGAATTTTTTTATTTGAAATTAGAGTAAATACAATTTGGTTGGTTTGGTGATAAATCTTTTGAAACCCATTCATTGCATATTTGATTTTCTTTGTCGTGATTTCGTAAAACATTGTTACAGCCAGGTGTTCAATATATTCACCCAGAGCATGCTCGATCATGCTTGGACAATTTTTAAAATATCTCTACTTTTGTATGGAAAATGTCGTGGGAAATGAGTGCACGTGCATAGATTTTATAATTTTTGGATTGACAAACATACAATTAAATTAAAAGGGCAGGGAAAAATCGAATCCATGGTAACCTTCGATTGTCGAACAATGGGAAGTTTTAACCTAAAGAAAGGGCACACATATTTCCCATAGAATTATCAATGAATATTATTCCTTTCGCCCTTGAATCTACCAGTTTATGTATTGAAAAGAATATAAACGTGATTATTATAAGAAATATTTTTTTAAGTATCGCCTGAATTTTTTAGAGGACCTCATAAGGTACAGATTTTTTAAAGACTTTTGTTTGAAGAACCCAAAAACATGGATTTTAAAAATGTTATAATTTTTAAGAGTATTTTTTTCAATGATCACAAAAGACGTGTATTTTAAAGAATATTTTGTTGGAGGACACAACAAGTCGTTGATTTTTGAAGAAGTTTTTTTTCATAGACCCACACAAAATGTGGATTTCTCAAAGAATATTTTTTCAAGGACCACAAAATAAGGAGTGGATTTTTAAAGAATATTTTTTCAAAGTCCCAACAGTAAGGCGTGATTTTTTTAAGAATATTTTTACAAGGACCAAACAATAAGGCGTGGATATTTAAACGAATATTTGTTCAAGGACCAATCAATAAGGCGTGGATTTTTAAAGAACCAGCCTTATGGCTAATGAGGATATATACTTTGAAATATTCGTTTAAACCCCATGTTTCTTTGGACCAAATCCGTTTCAGAAAATTTGGAGTCGATTTAGCCATGTCCGTTCGTCCGTGCATTGCCCGTCTGTCTGTCTGGTTGGCTGGTGCGCCCGATAACTCTCGGAGGCAGCAACCGATTTCATTCAAACTTTGCCCATTTAAATATTTCTTCCAAACTTAGATTAAGTTCGAAGATGGGGAGTATCGGTCCACTCCTTCTGGTACCTCCCCCACAAAATGGTCAAAATTGTGCTAAAAATTAATTTTATAATAGCATGCAAACGGACTATCTAATTTTAACGAAACTATGTACAGCCTGTTTTATTTACCAAGCCTAGATCAAGTTTGAAGGTGGGACCCACTTGTCCACTCTTTCTGGTACCTCCCACACAGAAGGTCAAAATTTTCAATATTTATTATACCAATATCAAGCTAATGAAATGTCCGTTTTGAAGAAAACTTTGTACAACATATTATCTTTACCAAGCCTAGATCAAGTAGAAAGATGGGACCCATTGTTCAACTCCTTCTAGTACCTCCCTCACAAATGGTCAAAATTTTATAACATTTTATCAACTTTAAATCCGAAACTTCTTTGATAAAATATATTTCTTATATAAAGCTAATTATAAAATCTGTGTCTAATTCCGAAGACATCCGCAAACCATAGGCTGGGTGTATATATCTATCTGCAACACCGACTAACACTTTTTTACTTGTTTCAAGAATATTTTGACCCCGCTAAATTGGTCTGATGTAGCCTATCCTAAGTGATGGAGCTTTCATCTATCGTAGCCTAGAAACAATGCCTCGTTGTATTTTTGCAGTGGTTGGAATCCTTGCCTATTTTGTGTTGCGATTTTCCTCAAGATGGCGCTACATCCTGTCATTCCTATATTGCGTTATCGTCATGAATTGATTCCGATGTTTGTCTTTAAGTCAGGGGTCTTTGTAAGCATTTCATCTAGAGGTGGATGTAAGCTTTTGTTTTACAAATATTCAAAAACAACCTTGAACTAATTTCTCAAGGACTATAAGAGATATATGTCCACCTCATGGTGAGGAATATAATGTAAGCCCCGACGTCTCCGCAGAACTGAGTTTATTAAATATAATTTATCCAAATGCTTTGTTTGTTGTTTGAATACCATTTTTTTTTATTTATTGAGCAAAATGGCAGAAAAAAAAACGATTTTTAACTGTTCAATATTGCCTAGATATTTTAAAGAATATTTTTCATGGATTAAAACGTTCGGGTTTTTATCTTATTTTCTTTCTGCAATATTAGTTTCAAGCTTCAGTAAAACCGCTCTTAGGAATTCCTAAGGTTCTAGCCGTTTATTTTCCGAAAAAATGGTTTGAATTCGGCGTTTCGGGTTCTCAAAATGTAAAAAAAATTCTCTAATATATGGCGGCCGAAACCATTTCAGGTGCATAAAGGACCTAACCACTTTAAATATCAGAACATAATTTAACCTTAACGCCATTTTCATATGCTGGTCACTGTATCATAATATCCGTATATTTTATATTTTTAATTTTTTGCCAAAGGGTAAAATTTCCTCTTTAGCATCCTTCTACTTACTACGCCACTCATTCAATGCACTTTCTTTCTCATTCTATCTCTCATGCAAAAAATTCGAAATTTCCCAAGTAGTCAGTCAGAAGATAAACAGGAAAATCCCTGCTGTGGTGAATCAACAGGTAACAATGTAACCTGGCGAAAAAAAGAAAATCCTCTCACAGCAACAAAAGCAAAAAAACGAAATAAAATGAACACTAAGTAGAACCTTGAATTTAATCTCCCTTCCATATATTTTGTTGCTGTTACACATTTTTGCAATACAATGAACTAATTGCATTTCTTCTTTGGCAGCAGAGTATAAAAGTCGCTCGAAATTTAGTAACAGACATCATTCGCTGAGTGTAGCTCAACAAGTAAACATTTCCTTTTCTTTACATAACATAAAAATTAATTCAAAAACTAAAAATGTTCTCAACCACTGCTGCTGTGTACAACAACAATTTCGCCATTGTCTTCAAACAAACCGACGACAACAATAACAACAACAACCCAAAAATGTATTCAACCAAGAAAAATATCTATACTCCCGGCAAATCCTTCAAGAGCATTGTGAAATGTCTGAGTAAACTCATCTTGAATAAGAAATCATCGAAGGTTAATGCGCCTGTCTCTGGCTGTATGACCGAGGAAGAATATGAAAATTATCTCAACGAGTTGCTGGAAGCCAGTCTTGAAGCCGAGATGTGTTATATCAATTGAAGGAGGAAGAGAAGACGGAAAATCGCAATTCACTGTGATATGTGAAGTGGTGTATTTTTGCTGAAATAAATTCGAACTTTCTCAACCTACCAAGGAGAGGAAGAGATCAAGAGAGAGAGGACTAAGTCTGAATCATTCCTCGCTTTTGCTGCAGAATGCAAAACATTGGAATGTGAATCCTGTACCAACTGCAATGTTGCATCCTGAGTTGTCCTGAGTTTTTCAAACGTTTACTGAAAGTAAACCTTTTTGTAATAAACTCCAAGGACATGGAAATTATTTGAAGTTATTTTTATAAAAAAACACAAAAAAATTATTAATAAAAATATTAAAACCAAACAAATTTGTTGTTATTATTTACTGAGGGAACAGTTTTCTATGGGAAATACATTACACAAAATATTTTAGGACTTCGGGAAGATTTTCTATAAAAATAAAAGATAAACCTAAGAGAGAAAGAAATGTCTTGAGGACCCACATTTTCCAATGAAAAACAAGTTTTTGATGGCCATTAGATTTTCAAATCAAATCATCAGGCTCCCACATAAGTAATTTCCTCAGGCCCTAAATGAAAGGAACACTCAGATACATATTTTTCCCTGATGAAGACTTTGAAGCATTTGAATATTTATTTTAATTTCATTAATTGAATGTTTGTAAATCAACTAGTTTTTAATCGTATTTTTAATTCATATTTTATTTTAAATAACTCTGCTATTGTAAAAAAATAGAAGACTTAGGAAACAAACCTTTTCCCGAGCAGCACAACAGCATGAACGTATTGCCAACTACTTAAGTAGGATTTTACACCAAGCTTAGACATAAACCAAGTTAATTGTGGAATATTCATTGATGTTCTGGACAAAAAAATTACAATTAGCCGACACACTTATATGGATGTCGAAAGTAGGATTTTTCATCTTCTGAGTAAACCTTATACCAAATTTTCACATAAATCAGGCTTTAACAATTCGGCTACGACCTTACGTAAAATGGGCAAGGTTTTTTATGTCCAAAAATAAAACTGTATATTATATTTTTAATGACTCTGCAAGGACAGTAACAAAAGACTTAAGAAACAAACCTTATTCCGAGTAGTTCAACAACATGAAAGTATTGCCAAATACTTAACAATATTTTACACTAAGCCTAGACATAACAAAATTTTTTTGTTGGTGGATTTTTGTTGTGGATAGAATAATACAGTGATCGGCATAATAAAGTACTTACAATCAGCCGAAACCTTTATAAGGTTAATTTGAAAAGTTTATGCTATTATATTTTTAATCTTCTGGAAAAAACGAAATATCAAACCAGTATGAAAAGTAGTAAAGTCGGACTGGGCCGAATATATAATACTCTTCAGCACTTTGGGTATATTGTACATATGTATCCTAACAATTTCATATCGATTTTTCCTCGAAGAAAAATACAAATGCCTTCCTGCAACCCATGCTAAATTTAATTTCATTCGGGCAGATTTAGAGTTGATTGTGTGCAATGGGACAAATTTATGGAAATCGATTCATAGCAAACGCGATACACGCTATTCGGTATGCCGCACTGTTAAAAATTTAATCTCAATCAGAAAACCGTTGGAAGCCAGTCTGCAACTGCACCAACTTCATCAATCGGACAAATATTACCTAAAATCGGACGAAAATATATATGGGAGCTATATTTAATTTTGAACCGATTTGCTCGAAACTTAACACTCCAGACCCAATTCAGTACGTCATGCCAAATTTCTTGCAAATCGCAAGATATATAGGGACTTTGGTGCACCATTTACATTAAATCGGACGAACATATATAGACGGACGATTTTTCCCAATTTCAGTAGGGTGCTTGGGTCAAATAAATGAGCTGTGCCAAATTTCATTCAATTCGGGTCATAAATGCGACCCGTACTTTGTTTACAATTTAACATGAACAGACGGACGAACGGACAAGTATAAAACGATTCAGAAAGTGATTCTATGCTTATTCTCAAAAGGAACCATGGGTCTATCTCGTTTTCTTTTGCCTGTTACAAACATATGCACAAAGACATAATACCCTGTACCACAGTGTGGTGAAGGGTATAAAAAAATATAAATGGTTTCCAAAATAAACCTCCAACACTACTGAAATAAATGAATTAATTTTGAAATAATTTTCCAAAGTATTTTGAATAAATAAAATATTCAAATAATTTTTTTCATCCAGTTCCACATTTGCACATTTCAGTTTTCCCCTATAAATACGAAATATTCCCTTTACATCATAAACATATTCTGGTTATGGCATTCCTAAATAGTTGGGTTCACATGAGCCGGAATTTTCGTGATCGCAAATAATTGGCGATTGGTTTTTGTCAACACTAGGTTATATGGCAACACTTAATGATGTTTCTACTAGGGTGCCATCTAGTAAGTCCAATCAGTATCATAAACACGATCATATGATATTGAAGTCATAAACCGCTGACGTATGTGTCGATAGTGCAGTTTAATAATGGTTATCGAATTTGCTACAAGATGTAAATATTCGGCATAATGTGTCTTATGTTTATCAAATATTCGGTAGGCCACATTACATGATCTTCATGCAGAAACCGAATATTAAGAAATTGAGGACATTCTCATACCATTGAACATTTGAACATAAGTTTAAATGAGATGAGGACGAAACCAAATTCAGGATGGGGTTTTCTATAAAGAAAATTTCATAGCACCAGATTATTTAAACAGAAATGTGCATGACTCTAATAGGCTCCTTAAAATCATTAAAAACAACACATTATTAACTGAGGACGACTTTAGTATTGCAAAAACAAAAACGAATGAGAGGTTTCTCTATAGAGAAGATTTCATTTCAGCGGAGGGATGTAAGATTTTTTTAATTAAAATAAAATGTACCAGAGTATTTAAACAGAAATGTGCTTGACTCTAATGGGTGCTTTAAAAATCTTTCAAAACAACACATTTTTAACTGAAGACTTTAGTAATGCAAAAAAGGAATGACAGGTTTCTCTAAAGAGAAGATTTAATTTCAGCGGAGGAAGATTTTTTTTAATATAACAATATGTGCTAGTTTTTTTTAACAAAAAAGGCTTGGCTCCGACGAAGGCCTTTGCATAATCTTAAGTACCTGAGGGCGAATTGTTTATGTTCAATGTTTACAGAGCCTAGGGAAACGTCCATCTAAAGGAACCCCTATATCAATCACTTAGGATGATTTGTTTCTAGGGGAAAACCTTTCTCAGGCTCTGCTAAAGTCATTTGTCTAATGAAACAATTTCTGAGGATCATTCAAAGACTTTTACTAAGAAAAAACGCAGAGCTCAGTAGAAATTATTTTAATTAAGAGAAAATTATGAGTTCATCTGCAAGACTTTTTTCCATAGAGCAAAATTTTGAAATTCCCTAGGCTCTCAGGAAAACTTTACCTATTCATTAAAAGTTATTCAGAAGCTTTACCTTAAAGTTTCTCTTATTTCATATAAAATCCTGAGGATATCCTGATTTGATATAAAATCCTGATATAAAATCCTAAGGAGGAGGTCCTCAGGAGCCTTACAAAAATATTTTCTTTTGAAAACATGTCGACAGAAGTGTGATGATGTTTTTTTTTTTATAGGGGCCAAAAGGAAGAGTTTTTTATAATAACATACGATAAAAACAGTTTTTCTTTATGTAAAATTTATTCTAATGAAAGCTATCCTGAGGAACTCAAGACATTTTTCTTTTTACCGAAAATGGAACTCCTAAAGCCTCAGGACAATTTTGTTCTTTTGAAAGCAATACGTCAGAAGCTTGCTGGTAATTTTCCTCTATAGAGGCTTTTAAGAGAGTACTTTTAACAAACACAAATTCCTGAACACTTCTATACAAATACTCTTAAGGATCGCAGGTAATTCTAGATTTATATAATAATATTTATTATAATCAAAACACTTCTGAACTATCACTATCAAGAAATCTTTTCTTACATAG